>NW_028074963.1:0-1422 GCF_014824575.4 Sturnira hondurensis | reverse complement strand
CTTATCCTGATGTTCTCATGAAGGTTTGTGTGTTAGCCACCAACGGCTTATTCGCTCGGAGGCAAACTATGTCTGATGGATCCTCTTGGCTACTTTAGAGGTCAATGTCGTAGTTTATAAAGGTATACACGTACATTTCTACTTTGGCAATGTTTTTGCTACTCCCTGATAGAGTCCAGGGTCTGGTGGAATTTACTGAAAGACGAAAGGAAAAGAGAAAGGGTTTTAAATAAAGCAGTTTCATTTTCTAATTAAAGGGCCAGTATTAAATAAACAAAATGAACTGGCCTCTTACACCATATTCATAAATTCAAGAAAACATGAAAACAAAACCTTTCAGGTGACTAGTTGGAATGAACAGAATTAGAGAATTTTTAGAAAGTGTTTCAGGATCTACTAATTTACTACCGTGGCCAGCCTGCTAAACTACCTATGACCAATGTATGTCTTTTTTCATCATGAAGATTGAAGATTTTTGGCTCTGTCTGGACAGTTTCTCAATAATAATGTTCTTAAACTTGACCCAACACAGAGCCATTAAAAATAGACATATTAAAAATATTTCTCTTAGTGAAACTCCCTTTTTTCTTAGAACAAAAATTAATTTGTTTTCTCCCTGGCCAGTGTGGCTCAGTTGGTTGCAGCATTTTCCTGTACACCAAAAGGGGGGTGTTGATTCCTGGTCGAGGCACATACTTAGGTTGTGGGTTCAATCCCTGGTCAGGGCACATTCAGGGGACAACTAATAGATGCTTCTCTCTCACATCGATCTCTCTCTCTCTCCCTCTCTGTTTCTGCCCCCTTCCTCTCTCTAAAATGAATAAACATACTTGAAAAGTGTTTTAAAAAGTTAACTTCCTTTCACCCTTTGCCAAGACGTCATTGATCAAAAGCAACGGAATGCCGAGTAAGAATCACCCTCAGCCCCATGAATCTGTGCTTAGCTCTGCCTTCCCCAAGGTAACAAACAGACCCACACAATTCAGCATAGGGAAAGGTCCTGTCTATGTTCAAACTATACCGCTGCACAAGTCACAGTTTAACATATGTTGGCTGTAGTTCAAGTGTCAGCGTGTTCTCTGCCAAGCTGTTTGCTGAGTGCGCTCTCAACCACAGCAGTGGGGAGGAAGGGGACGTGCGTGGCGGCCCCTGCTGTAAAAGGCAGGAGAGGATCTCTGGGTCTGGGTACGCTGGGTAAGCCCAGATCATTCTCTCTCCCCCAGGGAGAGACTAATAATAAGATAAAAGCTAAATAAGCTACTGGGCATAAAATGCTTAGACCCCCACCTGACATGTAACCAACACTCTCATGCATCAGGAGAGAGATTTCTTTGGTCTTTTTCTTTACTTAATTTTTTGTACTTCATATGCGCCTATGTGAATGCCTGGCACACAGCAGGCATTCAATAAATATCTGTTAAA
>NW_028074962.1:0-1160 GCF_014824575.4 Sturnira hondurensis | reverse complement strand
TAAGGCAGATCCATTTAATTTTTTGAGAACTCTCCATACTGTTTTCCACAGTGTCAGCACCAATATTCATTCCCACCAACAGTGCATGAGGGTTCCCTTTTCCCTACATCCTCACCAACACTTGATGTTTGTTGATTTACTGAAAATAGCCATTCTGCCCTGGGTGGTGTGGCTCAGTGGGTTGAGTGCTGGCCTGTGAACTAAAAGGTCGCTGATTCAGTTCCCAGTCAGGGCACAGGTCTGGGTCGTGGGGCCCCAGCTGGGGGCGAGTGAGAGGCAACCACACATTGATACTTCTCTTCCTGTCTTTCTCCCGCCTGTCCCCTCTCTCTAAAAATAAATAAATAAAACCTTGAAAAAAAAAGAAAATAGCCATTCTGACAGGTGTGAGGTGATAGCTCACTGTGGTTTTAATTTTCATTTCCCTAATGGTTAGTGATGTTGAGCATGATTTCATATATCTGTTGGCCATCTGTATGTCCTCTCTGGAGAAGTGTCTATTCGGGTCCTCTGCTCACTTATTATTATTATTATTATTATTTTAATATTTAGTTTTAGAGAGAGGGGAAGGGAAGAAGAGAGAGAGAGAAACATCAATATGGGGTTGCCTCCTGTGTGCCCTGTTCTGGGGGCCTGACTTGGCCTGCAACCCAGGTGTGTGTCCTGACTGGGAATGGAACTGGTGTCATTTTGGTTTGCAGGCCGGTGCTCAATCCACTGAGCCACACCAGTCAGGGCTTATTTTATTATTATTATTTTTTAATTCTCACCCGATGATATATTCATTGATTTTAGGGAGAAGATGGGAGAGGGAAAAACATCAATGTAAGAGAGAAACATTGATTGGTTGCCCCCAATATGTGCCCCAAATGGAAATTGAACCTGTAACCTAGGTATGTGTCCTGGCCCGGGGTCAATCCTTTTGGTGTCTGTGATGAGGCTCCCACTAACTGAGCCACACAGCTCAGGATCTGACCACTTTTAAATCAGATTGGTTTTTCTGGTATTGAATCGCTGACTTTAAAGGAAAAATAACTCTTGGAAAGGCATTGTCAGGGGTCAGAGTTCTGGAAACGCCCATTGTCCCACGTCCTTGGCCAGACTTGAAGAGTGGCGGAGAGTGGTGAAGATCACTGCTCTGACGAGACACCCCCACCCTG
>NW_028074961.1:0-1403 GCF_014824575.4 Sturnira hondurensis | reverse complement strand
CTAAGTGCAATAAGTCAGACAGAGAAAGATAAATACCATATAATTTCACTTATATGTGGAATCTAAAGAATAAAACAAACAAACAGGATAGAAACAGACTCATAGATACAGAGAGCAGACTGAGAGTTGTCAGAGGAGTGGGAGGTTGGGGGTCTGGGTAAAAAAGGTGAAAGAATTAAAAAGTACAAATCAGTAGTTATAGGGTAGTCATTGAGGTATAAATTATAACATACAGAATGTAGTCAATAATATTGTGATAATATGTATGGTGCCAGGTGGGTACTGGAAATATGGAGGGGAACAGTTGGAAAAGTGTGTAATTGTCTGATCACTATGCTATACACATAAATGAACACAAAGCAATATTGAACGTAGGACTTCCAGCCAAGATGGGGGCATAGGTAGATACACTTTGCCTCCTTGCACAACCAAAAGAAAGACAACAAATTTAAAAACAAACATACAACCAGAACTGCCAGAAAATCAAAATGTGTGAAAGTCCAACAACCAAGGAGCTCAAGAATAAATATTCATCCACACCAGTAGGAGGGGCAGAGACAGGCAGCTGGGGTGGAAAGGATGGCAGATGGAGTAGTCCTACATTTGTGTGCAGACAAACCAGGAGGAACAACTGGGAAGTGAGACAGCGAGACCATGCAACCCAGAGTTCCAATGGGGGGAAATGAAGCCTCAAAACTTGTGGCTGTAAAAACCTGTGGGGCACATATACTGTCTACAAGAGACCCACCTCAGAACAAAAGACTTACACAGGCTGAAAATGAAGGGCTGGAAACAAATATTCCAAGCAAACGAACAAGAAAACAAAAAGCCTGGGTAGCAATACTCATATAAGACAAAATAGACTTCAAAAAAGAGCCATAAAAAAAGACTCACAAGGTCACTTCATAATACTCAAGGGAAGAATCCATCAAGAAGACATAAACATTATAAATATATATGCACCCAACATAGGAGCACCCAAATACATAAAGAAAATCTTGGAAGACTTTAAGAAAGATATTGACAGTAGCACAATTATAGAAGGGATTTTAACACCCCAATGTCAAAAATGGACAGATCTTCCAAACAAAATATCAACAAAGATATTGTGGCATTAAACAAAGCCCTAGATGAAATGGACTTAACTGATACATATAGAGCCCTTCATCCCAAAGAAGCTAAATACACATTCTTCTCAAATGCACATGGAACATTTTCAAAGATAGACCACATGATAGGACATAAAACCAGCCTCAACAAATTCAAGAAAATTAAAATCATATCAAGCATTTTCTCCAAACGCAAGAGACTGAAACTAGAAACCAACCTCGAGGAAAAAAACCCAAACATTCAAACTCATGGAGCTTGAATAGCATGGTATTAAACAATGAATAGGTCAAGAA
>NW_028074960.1:0-749 GCF_014824575.4 Sturnira hondurensis | reverse complement strand
AAGTATAATACCTATTTGTATTTTTAGAAAATATATAAATAAAAACCTAAAGTTAGTGATTATAGCCTTAGAACATGAAATTGTACTTTAGAGCCAGTTATGGAAAATAGTTTCATGGAGAAAGATGAGTAATATCCAAATGAAAACTAATTATTTCTATTTTTACTTGCAAATTATTAAGTTTCTTTATGTGCCAAAACTATAAGTTGACATTATATACATACACATGTATAATAAAAATGGATAGAATTTTGCCCTGGCTGGCGTAGCTCAGTGGATTGAGCGCGGGCCTGCGAACCAGACGATCGCGGTTCGATTCCCAGTCAGGGCACATGCTTGGGTTGCAAGCCGGTTCCTTGCAGGCTAACTACCAGCAGGGGATGCACAAAAGCCAACCATACATTGATGTTTCTCTCCCTCTCTCCTTCCCCTCTAAAAATAAATAAAGTCTTTAAAAACTGTTACCCCCAAAAGAGTTTGTTTTAAAAAAAAATGGATAGAATTTTAACATAGAATGTGAGTATAATAATTTCTCTACAAATTCTTGCTTTATCTTCAGAAAATTCGGGATAAAGAATTTCTTTGGGTATTTTTATTTAGGTATACCTAAACTACCATGGTCATGATTCCACTGTCCACTTTCATACACCAATGGAGTGCAGATTGACATAAATATTCTGGCAAGCTCTCAGGCTTTAGTGTATAAAGAGCCTGGAAAAATCTATGCCATTATACACAATAATTCCACT
>NW_028074959.1:0-2146 GCF_014824575.4 Sturnira hondurensis | reverse complement strand
AAGGTGACTTTTGCAAGGAATTTGTTTACACAATTGTGGGGAACTAGGCAAGCTCGAGACCCACAGGGCTGACCACTCAGCGGGCCGGCTGGGGCTCAGCACTGGTGGAAGCTGCAGCCCAAAGTGGAATCTGTTCCTTCGGGGAAGCCTCAGCTCTGCCCTCGAGACTTCTGAACTAATGGGATCTGGCTGACTCCAATTATCCAGGATAACAATCTCTATCACTTCAAGCTAACAGATTATGAACTTTATTCATATCTACAAAATATTAATGTTTAACATGGGCGGTATAGTGGTGAGCACAGCTGCCTTCCAAAATATCAATGTTTGACTGAATAACTGGGGACTGTAACCTCCCTGACACATAAAACTGATCATTAAACTCAGAAGTTTTGTGTTGGGTGATCTTGAGAAGGATTTAAGAAACAGGTTTTTGCCCTGGCTGGTGTAGCTCAGTGGATTGAGCGCGGGCCTGCGAACTACATGATCGAGGTTCGATTCCCAGTCAGGGCACATGCCTGGGTTGCAGGCCAGTCCCCAGTAGGGGATGCACAAGAAGCAACCATACATTGATATTTCTCTCCTCTCCTTCCCTTCCTTTCTAAAAGATAAATAAATAAAGTATTTAAAAAAAAAAGAAACAGGTTTTGTTCTTAATTAGATTCTATTAGGAAATGGGTGGTGGGGTAGGGTAGTTCTATAATTGAGTATCTTAGTGACTCCTACCTGGAAGGAGGGGAGACAGTGCTGGAGCTAAAGATTAAACTGGTTGTTAAAAATAGCAGCAGCAGTCACCCCAGGCTGGGTATCTCAGTTGGTTAGAGCATCGTCCTGATACACCAACGTGGCAGGTTCAATCTCTGGTCAGGACACATACAAGAAGCAACCAATGAGTGTATAAATAAGTGGAACAACAAATTTCTCTCTCCCTCTCTCATCAATCAATAAAAATAGGTTTAAAGGAAAGAAGCAGTAGTCATTCATGTTATGTGGGAGAGAGGTGTGTTGTATTCAGACAGTTACTGAGTGACCTCATTTTCTGGATTGACCCACCATAGCCACAGAGTGACTGTCCAACACTGACATTCTGTTAAATTGCTTATGTCCAGCAAGAAAACACCAGAACCTCGCTGTGAGTACCAGGCCAGCTCCTGGTAACACCAGGCCTGGTTAATAGCACCAGGAAGCTCCCAGACACAGGGCTTTTCTGCCTCCCACATCTTCATGTCACTGTCACCATGAGGTAAGACAGACTGCTGAGAAACTGAGGGCCACCTGACAAGGACAGAGTGGCTGACTCCAAATGGAGCCCCATTACCCTGTGGCTTCCATGACACACAGAAAATGAATTCTTCTGAAACCAAATGTCTCCCTCCTGTGACTTTAGCTCATTCCCTAGTCCCTCACAAATATTTGAAAATTTCACATGGCAGGATAAAGAATATGAAAAGATCCAGTAAAGGAAAGAAATCAATCTTCTAAATCACAGCAACCCCCCTCGTTATTTTACTTGACATTCTTAAATTTAAAAAAAACCATGGAGTGAGCCATCAGAGCTTTCTTTAATATGACTAATGTCCCCAAATTTCCTCTAAATGTACATAGGCAGCACCAAAACGCAGAGCGTGAAGAGGACTCAAGGCAGGAAAAATTCAGATGCAAGACCATGTGGTTACCATAGGCAGCCCTACATTGTAACTCCTTTTATTGCCCCAGGCGCAAATATTGGACCTTTTGAGAGTATAAGAAATAATAATAATAACTTAATCAACAGAATTCATATGAGTAGAAAAGGCAAAAGTATTCCTTGGCTACCACAGGCAGAGCTTCTTTTGATGAGTGAGTGGGTCAGCTCAAAACTTGGAGTCCGTCTGCACTGTGGATACAAAAAGAAAGACGGCTAAGCCACACATGGAGACCAGGGAGTGGGGAGTGGGCTGGGCTGTCAGGGAGGGGAACCAGCTCAGGGGAATCCTTGAAGGTTGTAACCCAGAAAATCCTGAAAGACACCATATTAGTAATGACCGCATCTATCCATGAGGCTGCTCAGAAATTCCCACCCCTGTTGCCACCAGCAGGCATATGCAATGGAGACAAGACTGTGATTTAATGGCCTCCCTCCTTTCACAGGAAACTCCCTCAGGTC
>NW_028074958.1:0-2250 GCF_014824575.4 Sturnira hondurensis | reverse complement strand
CTCCTGGGGACCACGTGGGTACTTGCTTGACCATGCAGAGTGACAGCCCCTTTTCTCCCCACACCACTTCTCTGCTCCCCCACTGGTAGTTTCTGGGCCTCTCCCCCCAAACACGCTGGTTGGATTTGGGGCCTTTACTCAGAGTCTGCTTCTGGCAGAAATCAAAATAGGACAGTGCCCTGCCCCCCAGGCCACTTGGAATCAGCCTCCAAGGACCGACCTTCAGCGGGTTGCACATCTGTGTCTATGGGGGGATGGGCCAGGGAAGGGGCAGGACAGAGAGTGAATGTGGTGGAGC
The DNA here is from genome assembly GCF_014824575.4 of Sturnira hondurensis. NCBI lineage: Eukaryota > Metazoa > Chordata > Mammalia > Chiroptera > Phyllostomidae > Sturnira > Sturnira hondurensis. Next base: position 1,952 of record NW_028074958.1, on the reverse strand, counting down.
TGGTGTCCCTCCAGTTTGATCTCTGGGACTCACCTCTGCTGTGACGGGCCACAATCATAGACGGGACAGTAAACATCACGTCTCCCATCAAGTCCAAGAACAGGTCTTTCTTTCTGATGGGGTCGTCTGTCCCTCCTAAATACTTCTCAATGGCCACTGGAACCAGTTCCTCAGAGATGCCCTGAAAGGGGCCAAGAGTGAAAAGTGACCACCACCTCCCAGTGAGGGACACGGCTCCTGCAGCCAGTGAGGAAGGCTCCTGTCTAGTCCAGGGTCCACCCCGGCCCTCCCCCCCACAGCAAGGTGGAAGCCCTCTGGCCCCAGTCTTCACTCCACCAATTAACTGGTCGGTGATCTGGGGCAATAAATCCCCTGCCCCTCCTTGGGTCCCAGCCAGTTGCCAGGATGCCCTGGACACTTACAACGACAGGATAGGACTTCCACAGGAGTGACGTGGCCGTTTCCTGGTCCATTCCGCCTTCAGAGATGGGGTAACCCATCAGCTGTGAAAACAATGGTGCAGCATCAGTGAGCCACTGGGGTCAACAGGAAGAACCTGGCTGACCAACTGACCAAAGCCACGCTGGCCAGAGGACTTGGCATGTCTTGACGGGCAGGGTCTCTGGTGAGTTGGGCAAAACCCATGCAGGAAATGGACGCATACGAAGAAACTCAAAGAGTGCAAAGGACATAAAGCCCTTTGGAACATAATGCGAGCTCGGGTTGAAGGCCCGAGCTCTGGGGCAGACGACACAGACTTCACTATCACCCTGCCTGCCCCTGACAACCGAGGAAGCCCCTGGTCCTGTCAGCATGGCTTTGGTCCTTCACCGCAACCTCTGAAACCCTTCTCAAGAGAGCACTGCAGGCGAGCTCTGCACTAAGAGCCCTGGCCACGCCCTGACACGGCTCCAGGCAGATTGGGGTGGCCCTGAAGACGGTGGACCCCAGATCCCGAGAAAGCTCTGTGCAGCTAGGAGAATTTACTGTTTGTTCCTCATGATAGGCAGATAGGTCCCTGACGGCCCCCCCATCCCTAGAGCTGTTTGCAGTCATGAACCCCGCTCTGCCCTTGGAGATGTAAATCGGCCACCCAAAGTGTTTGCTCAGGGACAGGCGAGCCACCTGTCTGCAGGGCAGACATTCCAGGGATGAGTCGTGCCCCAGTCCCTGTGGGCAGAGAACCCCCTGATGTCAGTGGGCACCCGCCTTGCTGCCATGTGCAACACTGCCTCCTGACCCACGCCCAGGAGGTAAGGGCCACCCCGCAAGTCCAGGCGGCTTGGTCACAGGGATGACCCCTGCATATTCAGCCTTGAAGTGGCTCCGCCTTTTGTTTCGGGGTCTGAATGGAGTTCAAGCAGGTCTTCTCCCTGCTGTAGGGGTGTAACTAGCATCTGGCTTCGTGTCTAACACAAGGGAAAGTCCTTCCTGACTTTCAGAAGTCAGCTTTCCTCCGAGGGGAAGCCAGCTCCCCTGAATCTTCCCAGGTGACCAAGAGCACACGTGGGGGTTTGTGCAAACACTGTGAAGTCCAAGGGCAGAGACTGTGGGGCCCGGGGCCTCATTCCCCTTACTCCTGAACTCTGCCCCTCCCCACTCAGGCCTCAGTTTCCTCATCTGCACAGGAAGTCTCTCCACAGGCCCTCCCTACACTTCGGGGTTCTTGGACTGGGGACAATCAGAGAGTTTCGGAGAGGGGTCCCCAAGACTTCACCACCCAGGTGTCAGCTGAGCCATCTCAGAGAAGGTATCAATGGGAGTGTCAACCTGTGTAAAGAGGACACGTGCCCGGGACCCAGGCGAGGTCTGGTGAAGGAGGTGGTCCCGAGCCCCACGGTGGAGGCCACCGGGACAGGCGTGGAGGACTAGGAGAGGCCCACAGGAGCTCACCATCGGAAGGAGCCAGCCGAACTCCTGCTTGGTGAACCCGACCATGTATGGGACAGAGT
>NW_028074957.1:79693-83668 GCF_014824575.4 Sturnira hondurensis | reverse complement strand
AGCAAACCAGCATTGCGAGAGATGCTAAAGGGTCTGCTTTCACAGGAAGAGAGAGAGAGAGAGAGAGAAACACAGACAGAAATGGAAAAATGGCAATGAACAAGATCCTATCGATAATAATCCTAAAGGGATATGAAATAATTACTCCAATCAAAAGGCATAGGGGAGCTGAGTGGATAAGAAAACTTCATGCATATATATGCTGTCTACGAGAGACCCACCTCAGAACAAAAGATGTATGCAGGGTGAAAGCGAAGGGATGGAAAAAATAGTCCAGGCAAATGGACTTCAAAAAACCAAAAACCTTAGCGATTCTTATGTCAAACAAAATAGGCTTCAAACAAAGGCCATAACAAGAGAGAAACAGGGTCACTATATAATACTTGAGGGAATACTCCACCGAGAGGATATAACCCTTGTAAACATATATGCACCCAACATACAAGCAGCTCAATATATAAAGATAATCTTGGAGGAGTTTAAGCAAGATATCCACAGCAATAGAGTAATTATAGTGCTTTTAACACTCCACTGTCAACAATGGATAGATCTTCCAAACAAAGAATCAACAAAGATACTGTGGCATTGAAATACACTCTCAATGAAATGGACTTATTTGATTTATAAATACATTCAGGTTTCACCCCAAAGAAGCAACACATACATTCTTATGAACTGTATGTGGAACATTTTCAAAGGTAGACAACATGGTGGGACACAATACAAGCCTCAGCAAATTCAAGAAATGTGAAGAGGTATCAAGCAGCTTCTTGGGTCACGAGGGCTTGAAACTAGAAACCAACCTCAGGGGAAAAACTCAAAAACATTCAAAGACATGGAGACAGAGTAACATGTTATTCAATAACGAATGGGTTCATAATGAGATCAAGTAAGAAATAAATGAACTGGAAACAAGTGAAAATGAACATACAACAACCCCAAACCTCTGGGGCACAGCCTGTATAACAGCAACAAGGTCAAAATACTAACCAACACTATGAAACAAGAAAAAGAAAGAAATTGTGGTGGTGAAGAAGAAACAGAACTATTTTTATTAACAGGTGATATAAATTATCCTCATAAGACCTCCAAGAGAATATATAGACAACTACTATAACAAATGGGTGGCTCAGCATAGCCAGGGAAAAAGATAATAAATTGTATTATTTATCTACAAAAGCCCAGAAGGATTATCATCTCCTAAATATCTTATTCAAAGTACAACCAAGCTACAAGGTACCTAGAAATAAATATAACAAAAGGTGTGTCAGGTCAGTATTGACAAAAATTATTGTTTCGGAAAGCTACTTTACTGTGTGTTAACAAGCCAAGTATAATATTCATGGGCAGAAAACTCAATATCCTAACCAAGGTCATTTCCCCCAGGTAGACCCATAAGTCTAACAAAATCCTAATCATGACACTAACCACATTTTTCCAAGAAGCTGGCAAGTCTTCTGACTAATTTGAAGAAGTAAGATGCAATTTTGCCCGTGTCTGTATTCCACGGGACCAGTTCCTTCTACCCATTGTCACACTGAGTTGGTCTCACCAGATCTGACCCTGCTCCCTGCAGGCCATGTTTTTGTCTTTTGGGTGTGGACTCTACCCACAGGTTCGAAGAGCAGTTTAGAGATTGGGAAGGAGACTGTTGTAGTGGCTGCGAATGTGAACTTCAGCAACATGCCCAGTGGTAGTGGGTCTGGGTGCCGCTCCTGCTGGAGTAAATGTGCTGACAACTGTCAGCTGTTTTCAGAGCTCTCCATGGATCTAAGGGGCCTGATGATCCTTGTGCTTGACTCCACTGTTGTAACTACTTTCACAGATATGCAGAGAAAACATCTCTTGTTGTTCAAACATGAGGCTTCTGTGAATGGAAAGTTCCCAGATGGAAAAACTTCAGCAGCTAAATATTGGCCTGGGGTATGAGTGTGTGTGCAACTGTGTGTGTGAGTTTTTAATGTGTGAAAATGGTTCTGACTTTATCTTGACCATTTCAATGCAGGTTAAATGACTTCTTTCAGAACCTGGTCTTTAGAACCTCAGCAATTTGCTGCAGCTGAACCATGGTCTGCACTCTGTGGAAGGGCCACATGGACTCTTGGTGGGGTGTGATGAAAAGTAGGTACTTCCACAGAGACAGACAATGTGGAGCAGTAACAGGAGCTCAACCTGGCAATTCTGAGATCCATGCTTATCGTCTCCCTTTTGTCATATGTTAGTAAGTCTATGCAGGTTTTTAAACACTCTGAATTTCTTCCATCAGAAAATTAGCAATGTAACAGGACTTGATTGACTAGCTTACTTTAAAAGTACCTTCCTGTTATAAAACAATGATCAAAGGTGGAAAAACAGAGGAGTTACCACCTTCATCACTGGATGCATATATAAAAATTAGCCCTGGCTGATGTGGCTCAGTGGATTGAGCACGGACCTGCGAAGCAGATGACCGTGGTTCGATTCCCAGTCAGGGCATATGCCTGGATTGCAGGCTAGTTCCTAGCGGGGGACTCACAAGAGACAACCATCCTTGATATATCTCTCCCTCTCTCCTTCCCTTCCCCTTTCAAGATAAATAAAATCTTTAAAAAATAAGAAATGAAAAAAATAAATAAAATAAAATAAAAATTAATTCAATATGTAAGCATTTGAAAACTTATGTAAAGGACAAGGAATCCAGTAAGTCACAGAAGTGACGGTACAATCAGGGTGTAAATTCAGTACCCTACAAAATCCCCTTTGGTAAATGTTGCATGACACCATTCACATTTCTGATCATTTATTCACTTATAAAATATTTTGGGGTTCATTCTCTATGGGAAAAGGGTTACCAGGTGGCAGGAATGTAGAGATAGGTCTGTGCACTTGTTACAGGTGTGTAAGTGCTGATTAGAAATAAGAACACATTGAGGCTTTGGGGCAGAGCCCTGGTCTGTGAGAGGTTGTCAGAAAGTGTGGTGGAGTTTATAAGGGGCATCCGAGAGGTAGGGTGTGCCACATCACACAGTGGCCCAAGGAGCTCCCCGCCCAGAACCTGGAGGCTAGCGGGGCAGCACCTGAGGAGAGCACTGCAGCTGTGGAAGCCGCCCTTTTCCAGTTAAGGCAAAACCGGTAGACTCAATGCAACCTGAAGAGGCCCCACTCTCCAGCAAAGGCCGGAGGAAGCCATTTTCTGTGGTTCACCCTCATGGTGCCATTCTTGTCTGATAGGGAAGCCCAGGCCGCCTCTTGGTATCCATCACCAGGTACTGTACCCACTAATGGGAACTTACTGAAGGAGGTCTCAGTCACTAGCAGGGACCTGCTTACTTGATTAACTGCTGAAGACTGGTCTCCTGTAACGTTCCACCACCTTCTTGCTCACCCAGCTGTCCACATCATAGGAGACCATGCAGCACACGTGACCTTTTTTGCTAAGCTTTAGTTTTGAAAAGAGAGTCGAGGACACAAGAGTGTACAATCCTTGGCAGTAATTCTTTCCTAGGATCTTGATTTTTGCAGAGGTCGTTACCAAATTTTGGGGCCTAATTGTTTGCCTTTACTGGCCCTTGGGCACTCACTGCACTCTTGGTTTGACTGGTACGTAAATATTGCCTGCCCTAGATGATAAGACTGAGCTAATGTTTAAAATGCAACTAAGTAATAAGAAATGGAACGTATTTTTTTCCATAGCAAAAATGTTACAAAACGATTGGGCTCCTGCACTACCCAAAGGAGCTACTGAAGCTCTCGCGTCTTTAGGACGTGAATAAAGACTCATTAAACACTTGCCAGGATGGACTACCACATTGAGAATGCTAACAAATCCAACTGCCCTTCACAACAGGGTTTTAAATTCCTCAGCATATCACGGTTTATCTCTGATGACATTCTGCTCTTCTCAATTAGCTGCTGGAGAAATGCACGGGAGATCCTTCTGGTGCAGGATTTTCTTGCTTTGGAAGGAAATACTAAGATATTTCATTGTGGAACGGG
>NW_028074957.1:11331-73214 GCF_014824575.4 Sturnira hondurensis | reverse complement strand
GAGAGAGAGAGAGAGAGAGAGAGAGAGAAGAGAACCCGTCACAGTAGAACATGTGAACATTTTCTATGTTACCTGTTGCAGTGGTTTTTCCTGTCAGTTCCCTCTTTCGGGCGCAGAAGTCACGCCCCCTCCCCTGTCAGGGCACAGCCTTCACTCGTCACCGCGGTAGATGGCAGAGAGCACGGTTCGACCCAAAGAGGACAGAGTAACACGTGGGATATTTCCCGCACACTTTTCCTTCCCAGACCATAGTTAAGCATTGTCACGTGGGCAAATTAGGGGCAGAGGCCTCATTCACGTCCACGTTATCTTTCACTACGGTAAGTTTCCAACGTCCTTCAGCCTTTTGCTGTGGTTCCAAGTAGACCTCGGTCCATTGTGCTGCCGTGTCAGCAGCGCGAGCAGGAACATTCTTCCTCTGCTCTGAGTGAGTGTGTAGTAGTTCCTTTGGTCTGCCGTCACATCGCACCACAGAGTGGGCGAAAACGTCCTGAGGCCTGCCCCCTCAGTCTCCAAATGTACCCTTTCAGGGCGCAAGGCGTGATGCCATCCGACAGCTGGTTGATCAGGTCCTCTACCCCTGCTGGCCAGACAGGGCCCCAGTTCACCACTCCCACACGACTGTTCTGGACAGGTCTGAGGTGACAGATGCGGTGGGGCCACCTCCACACCCAGGAAGCCAGGAAGAGCAGAGAAGGCCAAGGATCTGAGCGGAAGTAGGGGCATGGCTTCCTCAGAGCTGCCCCAGGGCTTTTCACACACTGAGGGAAAATCTTTCGCAGATAGGAATCAGCCTCAGTGGACAGGAGAAAGACGCTCCTCACGAGTTTCAACCAATCTGAGGGAAAGATTTCTGTTCCACTTCCCTGTAGAACACGGCAACACTTAACCCTTTGCGCCCTGTTTGGTTTTTCCTCCCAGTGCCAACTGTCAGCTGCAGTAGGCTTGTCCAGTGTCCTTGTCCTGCCCCACCTGTCCACATCACCACTCTAGTAGGAACAGGGCATCCCACAGCCAAATGGGGCCCGAGGAAAATGATGGGCGTTTCCTGTACACTTTCACCTCACAGACAATAGACCACCTTTGTGCAGTGGGCAGATGAGTGGCTGTGTCCTCGTGGGATTCCCTGTTAACGGGTATAACGCCCGTGATTTTCCAGAGCGACTCAGCCTCTCTCTTTGTTGAGAGGTGCTCCTGATGACAACTGCTGTGGCTTCAGCAGGGAGACTGACAGCACTGTCCCCTTGTCACGATACAGTGTGTACCAGGTTGCTGGGTGTGACTTTACCTGGCCGACAGAATGGGTGAAAGATTCCTGCTGCCTTCCCTCTCAGTAGCCAACTGTTCCTTTTCAGACCCCGAGCGGTGACGTCGAGCACCAGCCGGCGGGAGAGTGCTTCTCCTACTACTCGGCGGAGAGCGTGCTGGTCCAGCAGTACCACTCTGTGGTGCAGTACGGCGTAGCGGTGAGTGCCGTGCTGTGGAATTTCCCACGCACTAAACACAAGAGACCCGGGAAGGGCGAGCGTCCGGGCTGAAATAGGGGGAAGGCTTCTCCAGAGCACTCCCATGCGTTCTCACGGATCCCCAAAGTCCGATGCAGACCGGACTCTGGATGTCCGCTTCTCCCACCAGGTCCATTGGAGGAAAAAGTTAAACTCCCCCCTATTTCACAGCACATGAGAGAGAAGGATATGGTTTCCCTCTCAGTGTAACGTGTCAAACTGTGCATGTTGCCTGGTGCTGCGGTTTTTCCCTGTCAGTTCCCTCTTTCAGGTGCAGTAGGCATGTCCAGTCTCCTGTCAGGGCACAGGCTGTACTCGTCACCGCCGTAGAAAGGGGTGAGGAAAGTATAAACTGTGTTAAACGTTCAGAGATAATGGAGTCATTTTAGGAGGCAGGCATAAGGATTCGAAATGACCTTTGAGAAGAGAATGTGTTTTTAGTGTCTGGACAGGCGAGAAACAGAAAGAGTGTAGAATGGGAAGAAACTGTAGCCAGGTAGAGAACCATATTTGAAATGAAAATATTTTATGGAAAGAGGAAGGTAAAATGTTCTAAGAGAAGGGACGTCCAAAATATGTCAATTGAAATACCCTGTCGTATAAAGTCTAGTGACTTCTTGTATACAAACTGGGTGGACAAGAAATGAATGTTATAACACAGTGCAGGAAAGAAAATATCGAAACTCCTGAAGGAGACCACAGTGTCTTTTGTCTCACTAGCCTTTTTAATTTACCACGGCTTTTTCTTTCTCGATCTGCCTCTGGTGATGTCAGATCTTGGCCCCATGTGTTCGACTGAATGAGACTTGAGGCAGCCTGCTCCGTACTTCCATCCAACCTGCTGTCACTGGCTGTCTCCTTCCCTTGTTCATGTGGTTACTCTGAACTCAGCAGTCATGATGAAGCACCACAGGGTAGGGTGACATCCCTCTTGGTCTGCTGGCTAGTGTTTCCCCTCAGGCTCCTGCAGGTGGGATGGGAGGGGTCTGCCTGAAAACAAAGGCTGCTTCCTGTCTGGGGGAGGAGTCAGCCTTGGGATCCCAGGGGCTGCTCTCTCAGTTCTCTTATTCCAGGATTCTGTCCCCCATCTCTCCACAGGGGGCTTCTCCAGCCCACTATGCCCCCACCATTGCTATAGCCCCCGATAAGAGACTACAAATGAAAATGTGTGTGCTGGCCTTCAAATGTCCCTTGGGTCTTCAAACATCTCTTTCTGACAGAGAGCAACCCTACCAATTTTCACCACTGGTTCCTATTTCTGTGGTTTTTGGGCCCTGCTGTTCGAGGGTGAGAATCCTACCCTGGGGTTTAGACCCCAGTCTTCTTCAGGAGATCTCACAATCCACTTAATTATCCTCCTGACGATGCTTCCAGGGAGCACCCAGACAGCACTGTTCACCCTGTACCCAACTCCTCATCAGAAAAGTTTTGCCAAAGCTGCTGCCGTATATCTGACATTCTATTCTTCTCTTTGGCTCTTGCTCAGTTGTTTGTTCCAGGTGATTTCTCCAGAATAGAGTTGTAATTCCATATTCGTTCTGGGAGGACATCAGTGTGATTTCCATTCACTCTACCATCCCACTTCTCAGGATATGTTTTTAAAGTCCCAGCCCCAGACATCTGCGGAGCAGTGAGGTCAACAGTCTTGCAGACTTTCTTCAGTGATGGAGGTCGTTTGCCACACCAATGCAGCATCTCAGGGCTGGTGGACATGGTGTCATTCACTACATGAGCCATATGAGCAGTGCAGCAAGGATCACTTAAGTGTACGAGTGCCTGAATATGTTTGCTGGGGCTGCCACAACATAGGACCCCAGTGGATGGTGTACAGAGCAGTCACTTAATTTTCCACAATTTCAGAGGAGAGGAGTTAGAAGTGAGGGTGTCAGCCGGGCTGGTTCCTTTTGAGGGGTTTCTTTCATGCTCCTATCCGGCCGTCTTCTCATTCTTTGTCACACAGAATCCCTTCGGAGCTGCCAGGTATCACCCCATCATCTTCTAAGGTCACTGGTCATATTTCATTAAGGCCCATATAACCAAATTGACCTTCACCTTAATATCTTTCTTTTTTTAAAATATTTTACTTATTTATTTTTTTAGAGAGAGGGGAAAGGAAGGAGTATTAGTAGGAGAGAAACATCAATGTGTGGTTGCCTCTCATGTGTCCCCCAGTGGGGACCCGGCCTGTAAACCAGGCATGTGCCCTGACTGGGACCCGAACCAGCAACCCTTTGCTTTACAGGCCCCTGCTCAATCCACTGAGCTACACCAGCCAGGGCCTTAATATCTTCCTTTAGGACAGGCTCATCCAGGCACATTTTGAAGGTCTAGGGTTTGTGAAGGCACGGAATTTGGATGACAACTTAAGAACCACAGCGTTTACCTGTACTATCCTCAGTTGGTAGGACATGCACAAGTAAAATTTTACCAGCCACTGCCAGATTCCAAAATGCAAATCTGTAGCAGTACAGATATTTTGATGGCTACTGCCGTGTACCCAGTCTGGCCCAAGTGTTTCTCATGTGTGTATGTTTAGAGCAATGCAGGAAAAATAAGGACAATTATCATTGAACAACAACATATGAAAAAGGAATATATATACACACAAGGAATATATATAAAAAAGTAACTTACCCATCGGATTTCAACGTGTGCAACACAATCCCAGTGTTCCTTGATTTTCATTTCTCCCAGGTTCCTTTGACTCACCTGTCAGCTTTTTCCATCCACATGGACTGGACCTTCCTGAGTCATAGGCTGATACTCATGCTTAGAGATGAGCTGTGCCCAGTGAGGCATCACCGGGAAGTTGCCTCTATGCCGTTTCTGCATCTCCAAATTACCTTTCACATGAAAGAAAGAGAAATAAGTATCATTTTGGAAGTCACTGGTTTCCATAGGCTGTGTCTTCCCCTCTTGTACACACTTCCCACATGGAGCGGGACAGTGTCCCGAAACCATTGCCACCCATGTGAGGAACAGAGGCTCAAGTAACTAAGGGGAAATGCCGTACATCCCCAGCTTTGGACAGTTCTCAGTTCCAACCCGTGTGACCTTCAGCTGTCACCTGACATACCCAATCCTGTGTGATTTCATCTCTATAGTAAGGGTGCTCTTTGAGGTCTTGTGAGTACAAAGCTCTACCTACAGACTATTTACATGGAAAATCTTATGCCTAATCTTCAATAAAATGTCTAGAAAATAAAAATGGTATCAACAGCCCCATCCTAAAACTTAGGAGGTACTTTTAAAACCTACTGGTAAGATTCTATTCAGCATAGGCTCTCTTTGCCCTTCTCTTGCCCAAGTCCTTGAGGGGCTTGAGTTTTGGCTGAGATCCAAACCTCGGTACTGTTGATGTTTCATGGTGCTACTGCTCACGGGATGTCTACACTTGTCGCACCCAAGGTGCAGCTGAGTTCCTGCTTAACTGACATAATTCCTTCAACTGACAGGCTCTCAAGGGACCAGTGCTGAAGAATGTGGCAGATACTGCGGCTGTAGATTTCCTCAATGGAAATACCTCTCATCTCACCATGTTGAACTGCAGACACCCAGCTTTTGGAAGATCCCAAATGTTCTGGGATGATCTGATTTCTTGGTAAGCATGTGTTCCCTTTCCAAAGCACCTGTGATTCTGCCCACTTGCGGCAGAATTGTATGGAAATGTCACCACATCACCCTGAGCCTCAGTTTCTTCTTCTGAAATGTGGGGTGAGCAAGGAAACACCTCATAACATTTTCACAAGGACTACAGTGGGCACAATCCAGGCAATTCTTAGCTGGCTCCTATCTCTGCAGTTAGGGCTCCTGGACATGCTACAGCAGTTCATGGCAATTATTTTTTTGTGTGTCCACCATAGACATTCACCTGCCTCACCCACCATCCCAGTGGCATTTCTCAGCTTGGATATGAAATGTAAAATAATCTGTCAAGAAGATGTAAAAAAACTGACTAAAGTGGTGCTGTCTTTGGCATGCCCATATTTGAATTTTCCAGGGGCAGTGGTGTTCCCCAGGATCACTCAGATATGTGGGATGGTTGTGGTTGAACTTCATTTATTCTACTGTATGTCTAAGTAGAATATACACCTTGTACAAGTAGGTCTTGCCTTGTACCTCATACAAGTAGGTCCTCCTAGAAACACTAAGCCTAAGTCAGTGAACAAAGCAGACACAACCCCAGGGCCTCAATTCTACTCAATGAATCAGTCAGTCACAATAGACAGGATTCACAGGTCCTCTCCTCTCCCCATTACATTGGAGAGAATTAAGGTGTTCTGGGCAGCTGTAGGCCAATTGCTTATAATGAAAGTGGACAGTCACCAAGGCATGAAATAAAACGGTGGGTGGTATCTGTGTCCAGAAGGGAGATACCCTGTGTCTTGTGCACACTGGGTGTGGGAGGAAGGGTCTGGCAACAGCGAGATCTTAGAGATCTGATATCTGAGGGCAGCCTGATCCCTGGTGTCTTCTAGCCCAACAAGATAGAATAGGGAGAAATGTGGATAGGGCCGCTGGCGTCATAGAATTGGCCAAATGCTGGGCTGAATTTTGCCCTAGGGTCCCTAACCCAACAGAGTCTGCTCTGCTCAGCTGACCCCCCTCCAGAGTCAACTCTCCTCACCACCATCCCCACAGTCCAAGCAGGAGATGTGGTCAGAGCCTGCTCACCCATCTCTCTCAGACCTCAGTCTAGATGAGCAGGTGCATGAATTGTTGGGGTGGACATTGTATAGACCTTGAGAAGAAATGTCATTGGGAAGAAAAGACTCACAGGGTCTCAGTGCTAAACCCACTGCATTGCCATGCCTCCTCCTCCTGGGACACCCCATAAGGGTCAGCGATAGCATTGGGGTGTCCCCTGGTTAGACATGGGCATGCACAGAGGCCCAGTCCCAAGAAGTGTTGCCCTGACAGGACAGTGTAGAAGGAGAATTCCCAACTCTGACTGTGCTGCCCAACTGCCTCTCCCCAGGACTATTGCTTCTCCAGGGGTGCCTGGCCACCCCAGGTTCAGGAGTTTGGCCAGCCCTTACATTGCTCCTGGTTCCATCTGAAGCAGGCCTTGGTGCAATTCAACTTTGCTATTTCACAGCAGCTGTGCAGGGCCCAACTTCTTTGGGTCAATCCGGAATATCCAGAACCACAGGTCACAACACCAGAAGGTGAGGGGACTGCAGTCTGGGAAGATGACCTGGGAAGGGGAGGTTCATTGGCAGGAGTTCCCTTAAAGCCAGTGACACCATTCCTGTCTCTAGAAAAGCCAGAAAAAAATCATGTATGTGTTTAATTTTCTAGTCTCGGTTTCCCCATTCCACTTGCCCAGAAATTTTCCTAGTTTCCCAGTCTCCTGTCTCAGTTCCACTAACATATTTCTACTGAAGCAACGTATTCTTTCCTGTGTGTGGTGTAGGGCCATGCACAAATGGAACAACCTATCATTAAACTGAAGTCCAACCTATCAAACATTATAAGCTAATAAACAATATTGGAATGCAATCTGTAGGCTAGTATTTGAAATCAAATTGTGTTGGGTAAAATGAAGTCACATCACATAAAAACATAAAGCTATGGCTGCCACACAGAGGCAGGCATCTTCACATCTCTACTCTTGCTCTGAGAGGAGGCCTCCTTCCTGTCCATCGATTCTTATCAGCTATGAATGAAAACCAGCACACTTGTCTATAAACCAAGCCCACACTATCCAGTTATCCAAGATGAAAACCTAATTATCTACACTAGCTTAATGTTAAATATTTTACTTAATTGAAATTAATAAAGAAAATTTACAAAAGTCGAATGTGGTGCCTGCTGACCATATTGGACAGAGTAGTTCCAGATATTAGTCACTAGATTTGAAATCATCATCCCTGAATTTCAGGATACCTCTCCTCCATTAGTTTATTAGAAGAGATTACAGGGCCATCCATATTTACAGTATGAACTGAAAGATCATGATCAGACACTTTCCACCTACAATTCTCAGATCTCCACCTTCTGAGCAGAGGCAGCCTCTTTCAGTATCAGTTTAGTATGAAATGACACTTTGATACTAACCTTCTCCTTTTCCGTGGCAGTTAGGACACTTCAGGCCAATGGCTCATGAAAGACAGTCTCCAAGTTCATTTCTGAGGCAATATATTCTTCTGATAAAAAGAGCTGTAGTGAAGAGACGGCTTTTTCCTCTCTTTATGCTGGGAGCTATTGTCACCTTCTGGTTGCTGGCAGTTGTCTTGTGACCGTGAAGGAACAGTGAAGAAAACAAAGCTTTCCTTAGCATCATTGAGAAGCTGAATTCTATTCTGGAATCATCTACATGTGGATTTGTTATTTCGTGAGGCAAAACCAAGACCTATTGTTAAAGCCATGTTTTTCAACAGTATCTCATTGCTTGCAATGTCCACCACTGATGCTAAATGAGATCGTTGAATTTCTGATTGTTGGCAAGGTTGTATCATCTCATGGTATTTCAAGGAATGTGTAAATGTAGGAGTGGGAATGAGGGCGGAGGAGAGATGGGAGTTGCTTGAAAAACCTCGAAACTGTCTTGCAACTATTCTGGTGGAGAACTGTGGGACACAATACATGACACAGCTCTCAGCTGTGATGAAATGCTATAAAGCCATTGAGGATCTCAGAGTGTGACCAGACAAAAGCACTGAAGGAGGGATAAGACAGGAAAAATCAGCCAGTCAGATCATGGAGGGCCTGAAGGGACACACCAATGGTTTTGGACTTGTTTCTAAAGTTATTATAGAGCCTTTGTAAGTTTTAAGTAAATGACAGGATCATATTTACATTTTGAAAAGGTCCATCAGTCTTTAGAGAGGGTAGAGAATCATTTGGAATGAAGCAAAATTAGAGGTTGAGAGATCAGAGAGAGCACATCCTGTCAAGGGGCCATGATGTCATCATGGCTTAGTACCCTCAGTGCTACCTTGATGGGTTGAAGTTGCAGACATTTGTCCAGGATGCAAGTGCTGAATACACATGATTGCAAGAGCTCTGCAGGGGACTTTCCAGGTTAATTTCAGCAGTTATGAGAGTAGACAAATATGCCATATCTTTTTTCAGATGCCCCCTCCTAGGACAGTCTAGAAACACCAAAAGGAGTTGTCAAATATCAAGACACAGTAAAGTGTTGAGGAAAAGGGTGTGAAGTCAGCTTAGAGACAGAAAACATAGATCAGCTGCACAGAACAAGAAACGAACTCAGCCATATCTAGAATCTTGATGTATAATGTGAGGAGGAGAAAAGTGTGGATCAAGAAGCAGAGCAGGCACAACTAGTAAGAGGTGGGGAAAAGAGCGAAATCAGATTCCAATCTCACAGCAGTTATGCAAATGAGCTCCCAATACCTAGATTATATATCATGTCTGTCATTGGTACATATGACTGATTTCCTCATCAACATAATTTCCTTGAGCCTTTGGGTTTTCTGAAAGTTTCATCAGCCTAATCTCTTTGACACATTTAAATTATGCCCTGTAAATATATTTGTTTTAAACCAGTGTTTTTTTGGTTTGTGCTTTTGTGCCCTTCCCGGCTTTTCTCACCTTTCCCTCTCCACTCCACACCTCCCCACTTCCACAGTCGTTCCCCACACTGTTGTTTACGGAATGGATTCTTCCTATGTGCTCTTTGACTAACCCTCACCTTCTTTCAAACAATCCCCACCTGGCTCTTCTCATCTCACAGCTGTCAATCCATTTCATGATTCTATGCTTCTGGTCCTATTTCGCTCATTCGTTTATAATGTTCATTAGATAACTCTTTAAGTGAGATCATCTGCTATTTTCCTTTCACCAACTGGCTTATTTCACTTAGCATAATAGTCTCCATTTCCATCCATGCCGTTGCAGAAAAAGTTAAGGACTCTTTCTTTTGCTTCGTCACACTCCTTTCTATAAACGTACCACAATTTTTTTCATCCTCTCACCTACTGAAGTGCATAAGTGGCTGTTACCAAACCTTGAAGATTGTAAATAGCACTATTATGAACACAGCGGTGCATAAGTTCTTTTGAATAGATGTTTCTAAGTAATTAGTGTCGGTTCCCAAAAGTGGAATCTCTGGCTCCAAAAACACTTGCGTCCTTAGTTTTTTTAAGGAAAGACCATGCAGTTTTCCACATGGACTCACCAGTCTACATTCCTACCAACAGTACCCTAGGGTTTCCTTTTCTCCAGTTCTTTCAGTTTTCTCCAGCCCTTCTTCTTTGTTCACTCACTGACTGACAGTTTGGTAGGTGTGAGTTCATATCTCATTGTGGCTTTAATTTGCAACGCTGATGGCTGGTGATGTTGGGCATTTTATCATGTTCCTGGGCCATCGGTTTCCCCCTCCCACAATGAAATATCTTAGTATTTCCTTCCAAAGCAACAAAATCCTGCACCAGAAGGATCTCCCGTGCATTTCTCCAGCAGCCAATTGAGAAGAGCAGAATGTCAGCAGAGATAAACTCCGATATGCTGAGGAATTTAAAACCCTGTTGTGAAGGGCAGTTGGATTTGTAAGCATTCTCAATGTGGTAGTCCATCCGGGCAAGTGTTTAATGAGTCTTTATTCACGTCCTAAAGACGCGAGTGCTTCAGTAGCTCCTTTGGGTAGCGCAGGAGCCCAACAGATTTGTAACATTTTTGCTATGGAAAAAAAATATGTTCCGTTTCCTATTACTTAGTTTTATTTTAAACATTAGCTCACTCTTATCATCTAGGGTAGGCAATATTTACTTACCAGTCAAACCAAGAGTGCAGTGAGTGCCCAAGGGCCAGTAAAGGCCAACAATTAGGCCCCAAAATATGGTAACGACCTCTGCAAAAAATCAAGATCCTAGGAAAGAATTATTGCCAAGGATTGTACACTCTTGTGTCCTCGACTCCCTTTTCAAAACTAAAGCTTAGCAAAACAGGTCACGTGTGCTGCATGGTCTTCAACGATGTGGACAGCTGGGTGAGCAAGGAGGTGGTGGAACGTTACAGGAGACCAGTCTTCAGCAGTTAATCAAATAAGCAGGTCCCTGCTAGTGACTGGGACCTCCTTCAGTAAGTTCCCATTAGTGGGTACAGTACCTGGTGATGGATACCAAGAGGCAGCCTGGGCTTCCCTATCAGACAAGAATGGCACCATGAGGGTGAACCAGAGAAGATGGCTTCCTGTGGCCTTTGCTTGAGAGTGGGGCCTCTTCAGCTTGCACTGAGTCTACCGGTGCTGCCTTGACTGGAAAAGGGCGGCTTCCACAGCCGCAGTGCTCTCCTCAGGTGCTGCCCCACTAGCCCCCAGGTTCTCAGGGGGGAGCTCCTTGGGCCACTGTTTGATGTGGCACACCCTACCTCTCAGATGCCCCTTATAAACTCCACCACACTTTCTGACAACCTCTCACAGACCAGGGCTCTGCCCCAAAGCCTCAATGTGTTCTTATTTCTAATCAGCACTTACAAACCTGTAACAAGTGCACAAACCTATCTCTACATTCATGGCACCTGGTAACCCTTTTCCCATAGAGTATGAACCCCCAAATATTTTATAAGTGAATAAATGATCAGAAATGTGAATGGTGTCATGCAACATTTACCAAAGGGGATTTTGTAGGGTACTGAATTTACACCCTGGTTGTAACGTCACTTCTGTGACTTACTGGATTCCTTGTCCTTTACATAATCTTTCAAATGCTTACATATTGAATTAATTTTTATTTTATTTATTTTATTTTTTTCATTTCTTATTTTTTTAAAGATTTTATTTATCTTGAGAGGGGAAGGGAAGGAGAGAGGGAGAGAAATATCAAGTATGGTTGTCTCTGGTGAGTCCCCCACTAGGAACTGGCCTGCAACCCAGGCATATGCCCTGACTGGGAATCGAACCACGATCATCTGGTTCGCAGGTCCGTGCTCAATCCACTGAGCCACACCAGCCAGGGCTAATTTTTATATATGCATCCAGTGATGAAGGTGATAACTCCTCTGTTGTTCCACCTTTGATCATTGTTTTATAACAGGAAGGTACTTTTAAAGTAAGCTAATCAATCAAGTCCTGTTACATTGCTAATGTTCTGATGGAAGAAATTCAGAGTGTTTAAAAACCTGCACAGACTTACTAACATATGACAAAAGGGAGACGATAAGCATGCATCTCAGAACTGCCAGGTTGAGCTCCTGATACTGCTCCACATTGTCTGTCTCTGTGGAAGTACCTACCTTTCATCACACCCCACCAAGAGTCCATGTGTCCCTTCCACAGAGTGCAGACCATGGTTCAGCTGCAGTAAATTGCTGAGGTTCTAAAGACCAGGTTCTGAAAGAAGTCATTTAACCTGCATTGAAATGGTCAAGATAAGGTCAGAACCATTTGCACACATTAAAAACTCACACACACAGTTGCACACATACTCATACCCCAGGCCAATATTTAGCCGCTGAAGTTTTTCCATCTAGGAACTTTCCATTCACAGAAGCCTCATGTTTGAACAACAAGACATGTTTTCTCTGCTTATCTTTGAAAGTAGTTACAATAGTGGAGCCAAGCACAAGGATCATCAGGCCCCTTAGACAGATTCATGGAGAGCTCTGAAAACAGCTGACGGTTGTCAGCACATTTACTCCAGCAGGAGCGGCACCCAGACCCACTCACCACTGGGTATGTTGCTGACGTTCACATTCGCAGCCGCTACAACAGTCTCCTTCCCAATCTCTCAACTGCTCTTCGAATCTGTGGGTAGAGTCCACACCCAAAAGACAAAAACATGGCCTGCAGGGAGCAGGGTCAGACCTGGTGAGACCAGCCCAGTGTGACAATGGGTAGGAGGAACTGGTCCCGTGGAATACAGACACGGGCAAAATTGCATCTTACTTCTTCAAATTAGTCAGAAGACTTGCCAGCTTCTTGGAAAAATGTGGTTAGTGTCATGATTAGGATTTTGTTAGACTTACGGGTCTATCTGGGGGAAATGACCTTGGTTAGGATATTGAGTTTTCTGCCCATGAATATTATACTTGCTTGTTAACACACAGTAAAGTAGCTTTCAACAACAATAATTTTTGTCAATACTGACCTGACACACCTTTTGTTATATTTATTTCTAGGTACCTTGTAGCTTGGTTGTACTTTGAATGAGATATTTAACAGATGACCATCCTTCTAGGCTTTTGTAGATAAATAATGTAGTTTATTATCTTTTTCCCTGGCTATGCTGAGCGACCCATTTGTTATAATAGTTTGTCTATATATTCTCTTGGAGGTTTTATGAGGATAATTTATATCATCTGTTAATAAAAATAGTTCTGTTTCTTCTTCACCACCAAAATTTCTTTCCTTTTCTTGTTTTATAGTGTTGGGTAGTATTTTTACCTTGTTGCAGTTATACATGCTGTGCCCCAGAGGTTTTGGGTTGTTGTGTGTTTGTTTCCAGTTAATCCAGTACCAGTGTAAATGAAAAACAATGGAGGTTCAGTTGCCTGTTGCCACAAAAGCCAAACTTGTGAGGCAGATGCTGGTGCAACAGGAAAGAGGTTTCTTTCAGGTGTTGTGTGATTTGGGAGAATGGCAGACTCTCATCTCCAAGCCCATGTCCTCAACAAGGCAAAGACAAATGCCAGTGTGTCCGGAGTTCCTGCTCCACTTAAAACACAATCCTTGGGAGGCCACATGCACTTGCTAAGCAGTCATATAGTCCCCACCCAGGGAGCTTAGTTTGTTCCTGGCTGCTGTTTGTTTCAGGCTCCCTCCTGGGGCCTGCATGTGGATCTTGCACCTCCATGGGCCATGTGTCTGCTGGGGCTGCAAGTTTGTGTTCTCTCAGGAGAGCACTTGAATGTATTCACCAGTGGATCAGTGGGGAGGGGAGGGGTGGCGAGAGCAAGTGAGAGGTTTCCTTCTAGAGGCCCTGGGCCACCAGGTCTTAGCAGGTGAGTGTACTGTGTGAGTTCAAGTAATGAGCAAGGAGAAGTCACAAAGCAGACAGCCCCTTACTTTCACACTAAGGAGGTATAATATTTCCATTTAGAACATAATTCCTGCTAGTTGTTTAGAAATTTTGTTTTATATTCTTTGAAACATCTTTTCAGACTTTTATGTGGATTTTAGTTGTTTCACTAGTGTGCTTAGCTCAAAAGTAAAATACAAATGAAATAATTTGGTTTCATTCTTAGGGCTTTTTGGCAATTTTGTTCAACTCTACTGAATCATTTTTTCAACACAGAATTGTCAATGCCCATAGTTTGTCAGGGCTTTTATTTTTAATACTGTAGTTTAATTCAACATATCAAAAGTATTTTCATTTCAACTTTAATCTATATGAAATATTTGTGTTCCCTTTGAAATTTATTTCTTTAACCTATATGAAAGTATTGGGGTGACAATGGTTAATAAAATTACATAGGGCCTATTGGAACCTCCCTACCTGGTTCCAGGAACAGCAAGCCCCTCATGGCTAAGGCTCAGTAAAGAGACCTTGGGACCCTAAGCCACTAAGGAGACAAAGCTTATCTTCCCAGCAGGGGCATCACCTCTGCCCCCTTCACTTCACCCTGCTGGACCCCAGGCAGGTGACTGGTTAGCCAATGATGGATAAGATACCTCAAGGGAGGGTGGACCTAAAATAGGCACCATTACTAAAGGACCATCATTACTAAGGGACTTGGAGGACTATAGAAAAAGAGTGTGATGGACCCTCACACCTCAGTTTTCACATGGCCTGAGTCCTCATTCTGTCTGTAAGAAACTTCCTAATCTCTTGGCTGCCCTCACCCCCCACTAGACTTAAGCCCAAGCAAATACAGAGGTGCGTGTAGCCCAGTGTTGGAAAGGGCGGGTTCCCTGGGATGATCAGGACCAAGAAACCATGCATAAAATCCTGTGCAATATGATTTGCTAATACCCTCAATTTAAAAGATAAGAATCCAAGCATAAAATTAGTTTGTTTCGTATAGGTTTTTGTCACTTTGGCTACCTGACCCTGACTGAGAATAAGCCCTCATCGTTTTTTGAATGTTATCCATTGTTTGACAATCATGGCCTGACAATGATTGACGAGTTTACCTATATACCCTGTATTCCTATTCAAATTGAACCCAGTATAAGCCGACTGAAAAAGAGGTTCAAGACCTTTCTCCTTTGAGAGATTGGCCACCTTGCCTCCCCAAGCAGATGATGTCTTGGTGGACTTATTCTCATGCATGGCAGACTCAGGGCAGGGCAGGACTCTGCACACTGAGCACCCCCATGGCCCTCAACTGTGTTCCTTGGTTGGCTGGACCATTGTCCTGTAACTGAAAGGTTGTAGGTTTGATTACTGCTCAGGGCATATACCTAGGTTGTGTGTTTGATCCCTAATCAGGCACCAAGGATCCCTGGTCCAAACATGTGCAGGAGGCACCAATTGATCTTTCTCTTTCTTATTGATGTTTCTTTCCATTCTCCCTCCCTGAGAAGCAATGAAAAATGTCCTCAAGAGAGGGTAAAAAAAAATTAAAATTTCAAAAATAGTTACTGGTATACAAGTTTGAAGTGCATAATTTTATGACACACCTCCTCTATACTGCATTATGTGTTCACTATCCAAAATCAAGTATGTCCATCACCATTTATTTTCCATTTATCTTCTTCTCCCTCTCTCACCCACTTTCCTTCTGATAATCACTATACTGTTGTCTGCTTCTG
This sequence comes from Sturnira hondurensis, assembly GCF_014824575.4. Taxonomy (NCBI): domain Eukaryota; kingdom Metazoa; phylum Chordata; class Mammalia; order Chiroptera; family Phyllostomidae; genus Sturnira; species Sturnira hondurensis. The sequence continues at coordinate 58,049 of NW_028074957.1, read as the reverse complement.
TGAATTTTTGTCTCTTTGCTTAACCCCTTCACCTTTTTCATGAAGAGCCCACACTCCCCTCCCCTCAGACAGTGGTCTCTGTATGTCCATTTTGTTTTTATTTTGTCCATTACATTCCACATGAGTGCAATCTAATGTATTTGTTCCCTGATTTAATTCACTAATAATGACTTCCAGGTCCATCCATGCGGCTGCAAAAGGGTAAGGTGTTCTTCCTTTCTACCTTCTAATGAGATGTTTAATACAGACCATATTTTGCTGTGTATAACATGCACCCCCATTCCGGCCCAACTTTCGGAGGGGGGGAATCCTTGTGATTTTTGAATTTAAATATTTGGTTATATTTAGATGTTTTGTTTTATAAAAGAATTTTGGCATTTATTTTAGAACATATTACGGCACAAGAAATTTTATGGAATGAATAGAAAACAGAAGAACAGATAATATGTATATCAGGTATTCCTTGTGTCTAATGCCTTATTTTCCCCTCAAAAATGTGAGCAATAAAGTGTGCATTGCACATGGCAGAATACTGGGTATCCAACACTTTAAACAAAATAGGAGCTTGAAAACCCGTAGGTGTTCTCCCTTCCAGCACTTCTCAAGGCACGCTGTCTCGGCATAAGCAGCCCCATTGCACATGGTTTCTAAAGGTACTTTGTTTGCCTCTGCTTTACAGTATGGTGATTGACTCAACTTGGTCTCCCAATAAACTCTTTGTTTCACGACCTATTTTGAGGTCATCTCAGAATCCCAAAACTGCCCACATGGCATCAGAGCTCAGTACCTGCATGAAGCACCACTGTACCTAGGCCAGAACAGATGCTGCAGGGCAGGCGGCTGGGCGAAGTCCGGAAGTGAGGCATGACGTCAGCGGCCAGGAAGATGGCTGCCTCCAGAGCAGGAGAAGGTGGCGGCACTCTCCACAGGTCAGTTCTCGGGCCGAGCTGCTTGATTTTACTCCATCTGCTCCTGGCCATGGTTTCCCACCATGTCCGTGAAGCCATAGTGCGGCTTTCCCGCTGCCGGACTCCTGGCAGAGACAAGCCGCGGACCAGGGACTGTGCGGCCCCACGGTCCCGGGGCAGCCGTTGCTGCTTCTGCTCACAGCTCAGCCCGTGCGCTGCCCATCCTGGGCCCGCCGACCCCGGCCCAGCCGAACACGCAGGGCTCGCAGGTGCCTGTGGGAATCTTAGGCAGAAGGCGGTGCGGGAGGGAGCGGGAACGGCCCAAGGTGAGGGATCTGCTCCTCAGCCAGTCCAGGCGGTGCCCCGTTACCCAGCATCCTGCGGGGCGGGGAGGGCGGTCTGCTTCCCCGGGGCTCTCCTCCCTGTGGGTAGAGGAAGAGAGGACTAAGGGGAAGAGGACTGTTGCTCTTTGTGATAATGGGAAGCTGACCATGCTTACCTGACGTGGTGCGTATCATCTTTTTTCACTAAGTGGAAAACTGCAGTGCAAAGAAAAATAAAAGCTCAGAAGAAAATGAAGGCGAACTGAAGAACAGTGGTTGCTGAGAGAAGCTGCTCAACTCCTGTATACAGTGTTTCGTTTCCTATGAGCACAGACTTTGAAAGTAAGTTTTAAGGACGAAGTTATAGAAATTTGACCATTTAGAAAATGTTAATTTAAAAATGGTAAGATCTACTTAAAACATTAATACAGATGACCTTTGGAAACCAGATCATAGAACAGTGTGGTTTAATATTTCATGTTTTTATTGCATAATCAAAATAAGTTTCAAATTATGTGACAAAATGGAAGCCTTCAATGTACTGTGCTTTGTACTTTGAAGGTAATACGTAAGGATACAGTCTATGTGTTGCATTCACCAACCGCGAGAACAAATGTCGGAGACTTTCGGGGTTCCAAAGATGTTACTTTATTGGCCAAGTTTAACCTGTGCAGGGGCGAACTCTCTAAAGTGTCCGGAGACACAGTGCCCGGAGACACAGTGCCCGCAAGGGCTGCAAATGAGAGTCGCGCCAAACGCTTACAGGCTTAGGGTTTTAAGGAGGCGCGCAAGCAAGCTGGATACAGAAGCAGATGTGGCGGTTAGCGGTTGGCTCAGGGGCACAATAGGGTTACTTATTATTGGTGAGTTAACTCGTGCACTGGCTCGTGCTCCTTTACTTGATTGGTCAGTTGAGCTCGTGCTCAGGGGTAAAATTTTTCCCCCTAGTGACTGTCTAGATGGCTGTCTGCCTGACTGACCGTTGCTCTGGCACGCCCTGTTCTTCGGGTGTGTCCTGGAGCCTCTTTGCATTAGTTAGCAAAACAACTTTTGCTTCCTTACAGATATGTTCTGGCTAGTTCCCCTTTGCCCTCAACACTATTGACATTTTAATGAATAGTTGTCTTAAATCTCATCTTTATTACTTTCAGGTGGTACGAGTTTCAATGCTACTAGTGTTGGGGAAATGTTTCAGTACACTTTGGGTCAGAGCACCAAATGAGGCAAGGCTTATTGAAAAAGTGACCTTTTCTTCACTTCTGGGCCTTTTGGCTGAGATCAAGTTTAGTATGTGTTATTATGAGTTTTCTATCTGACACCTCCTCTCTCCGAGGACCTTATCTTAAATGGAATTTTGGACCTGGCAGGTGGAATAGGAGTTTGCTCCATCCACTCTTAGGATCTACCTGGTATTGTGGTACTTCTGGAAATGGTGTACCTTCTTCAGGGGGACCAAGAAAAAGTGACCTTTTAGTGCTACAACTTCAATTACTGTGCTTGGTGTTGGAAATCGAGTGTGCTTGTGATGGAGCCATTACCTTTTGAGAATTGAACTTAGTACCTGTAGATGATTGAAAATTAAGCAGTAAAATGGTGCATTTTATTTGATTGATAGTTTTCATTTTTTTCTTTTTTTTAATATTTTATTTTTATTTATCTTTCAAGGGGAAGGGAAGGAGAGAGGGAGAGAAACATCAATGTATGGTTGCCTTTCGTGCATCCCCTGCTGGGAGTTGGCCTGCAGGGAACTGGCCTGCAACCCAGGCATGTGCCCTGACTGGGAATTGAACCGCGATCATCTGGCTCACAGGTCCGCGCTCAATCCACTGAGTGATAGTTTTCATTTTATGGATAGCATTTAACATGACTTTTTTGTCTAACATTATGTATATGAGAGTATGAAAATAATTTTGAAAGGGCTAAGTATTACATTATATTTATGGCGGGTAGTTGCTGCTAGATTATTAGCATATTTTAACATGGGATGTCTGCATTTTCCAGTTGATATTTAGTCTTCTTATTGTTGCAGTTTAATTTTGTCTTTGGATTTATGAAATTTGACACTCAGAGTAATGAAAAGAAGGTCTTCTTGGCAGTTACTGAGTTTTCTTAAACAAGTGAGATTTGTTTTAAAACTGTTGCTAAAAATTTTCCCTGGTTTATTTAATAGTATTACATTTGTGCATTTTCTGTGCTTTCTGTCATTGACTGTGTTATTGAAATTGTAAAGAGATGAGTGCAGAAAAAACTTGGGAACATATTTTAAAACTATTTTTAAATTATATTTTTATTAGCTATGTTTTGTATTGTTTGCGTCTTGGTAGCAAAGGAGGTACACAGTACCCATATATTTGTGAAATAAATGTGGTATAGCTTTAAATATAAAAATGAGTTAGATGGATGTAATATACACTTTATTTATGTCAAAATAGTGTTGAAAAAATAGAGTAGTTGCTTGATAATAGGCCAAAAAGACAGGAAAAATCCTGACAAATACTTTTTTGGCTGTATTAAAGTATTGTATTCTAATGTGTGTTATCTAAATCATATATTTAACTTTTAGTAGAAGAAACATTTTTGGGGAAAAATTCTAGTTGGACTGCAACCTTTAAGCTGAAACACACTTGGGCACTCTTATTTACAGATGAGAAAACAGGCTTAAAGAAAAGAAGTGTTTTACTTAGTTGGTTACTAATTCATTATTAGAATGCAGGTTTTGTTTTACCCTCAGTCTCGCGCTCTCTCTGTTTTGAGGAACTATGAATTGGAATGTTCCTCAAATCATGCCCCTTACTGTCCTTTAGACTAGAGAGTGGCTGTCACACTTCCCATCCTAAGAACTTCTGCAGGGCGTAACTTAAGAATCCCTAGTCTAGGGAATAGAAATCAATATATATAGTACCTGTGATTCAAAAATTTCATTATAACCCATCGCAAATAAAATTTTACTGTTAGGTAAAGAGTATTCACAGTAGCTTTTTAAAGAAATCTTAATGCTACCATGGCTTTAGATTTACAGGAAGGTTGTGAATTCCCTTGTACCTCATACTCAATTTCCTGTTATTTTACATTAATGTGGGACATTTGTCTCAATTAATGAACCAATAGTGACACATTATTAATGGAAGTCTATAGTAAACTCAGTTTCTTAGTTTTTGCCGAATGTCCATTTTCTATCCCAGGATCCCATCCAGGATACATTGAAGTGTGAAATGTTTTTTTTTTTTTAAAATAATTTATTTATTTATCGTTAGAGGGGAAGGGAAGGAGAGAGGAAGAGAAACATCAATGTATGGTTGCTTCTCGTGCATACCCTGCTGGGAACTGGCCCCTGCCAGGAACTGGCCTTCAACCCAGGCATGTGCCATGACTGGGAATTGAACTGTTATCCTCTGGTTCACAGTCCCATGCTCAATCCACTGAGCTACACCAGCCAGGGTGAAGTGTGAAATGTTTGAATATTTCTTTTTAAGTTCGACTGGTGTTATAAGAGAACTCTGAATGCAGATGATTTAAAATATCCAAGTAATGAGAGGCTCAGAAAATACTGAATTTTTTTTCTCTGCTAGTAGTTTTGTGTAATCATATGGGTAATTCACTTAGGTTTTGTTTTCCTACTTGTCCAGAAGTAGGCATCATTGTGCATACTGGAAGCAGAAATGTGGTTGAAAGGCCCAGTTGCTCCTGACTGATTAACTGTGCCATGCTGGGCATGCCAGGCAGTCATTCCCCAGCTGGGAAAGCTCTAAGGTTTGGTCCATTGATTATGATGTTGGCTGTAGGTCTCTCATGTATGTACTTTCTTACGTTGAGGAATCCTCTCTCTATTCCCACTTTGCTGTGTTTTTATTATAAGTGGGTGCTGTACCATGTCCAATCCATTTTGTGTATCTGTTCATAGGATCATGTGATTTTTGTGTTTGATATTTTTATGTGGTGTATTACATGTATTAATCCTTAAATGTTGTACCATCCTTGCATTCCTGGGATGGATCCCTCTTCATAATGGTGTATGATATTTTTAATGTGTTGCTGTTGTGAATGCCAGTGTTTTCTTGAGGATTTGAGCATGTATGTTCATCAGCGATATTGTCCTGTAGTATTGTTTCTTGGTTGTGTCTTTATCTGGTTTTTGGATTAGGATAATGCTGGCTTCATAAAAAGAATGTGGAAGTGTTCCATGTCCTTGGACTTTCTGGACTAGTCTGTGAAAGATGGGGTTAGTTCCTGCTTAAATGCTTGGTAAAATTCTCCTGTGAAACCATCTGGTCCAGGGCTTTTGTGTGATGGGAGTTTTTTTATTACTGTTTCAATTTCATCTGCTGTTACTGGTCTGTTTGGGTTTTCTGCTTCTTTTTCATTGAGTTTTGGAAGAGTATATTTTTTCTCGAAATTTGTCCATTTCACCTAGGTTTTCAAATTTCTTGGCATAAAGCTCTTTGTAGAAATTTCCTACAGTCTTTTGTATTTCTGTGGTGTCACTTGTAATCTCTCTTGTTTCATTTCTGGTTGTGTTTATTTAGGTCCTCTCTCTCTCTTTTTCTTGATGGTTTGGCTTGAAGGCCTGTTGATTTTTTTCGTCCTTTCAAATCACCAGCTCCTGAATTTATTGATCCTTAGAATGGTTCCTTTAGTCTCTATGTATTTTAATTCTGCTGTGATCTTGCTTATTTCCTTCCTTCTACTTGCTCTGGGCTGTCTTTGTTGATGTTCTTTGAGGTCTTGTAGGTGTAGGGTTATGTTGTTTATTGGAAATGTTTCTTTTTCTTTTTTTAGATAGGCCTGTATAGCTATGAACTTCACTCTTGGGACTGCCTTTGATGTGTCCCATAGGTTTTGGGTTGTTGTAAGGTCATTTACATTTGTTTCCAGGAAGTTTTTGATTTCCTTCTTGATCTCCTTTTTGACACATTCATTGTTTAATAGCATGCTATTCAGTTTCCATGAGTTTGAGTGTTTTTTGAGTTTTTTTTTCTTGAGGTTGGTTTCTAGTTTCAGTCTCTTTTGGTCTGAGAAGCTGATACAATTTCAATTTTCTTGAATTTATTGAGGCTTGTTTTGTGTCCTATCATGTGGTTTATCTTTGAAAATATTCCTTGTGCATTTGAAACAATGTGTATTTTGCTGCTTTGGGATGAAAGACTCTATATATATCAGTTAAGTTCATTTGATCTAGGGTGGTTTTCAGTGCCACAGTATTCTTGGTTATATTTGGTTTAGAAGATCTATCCATTTTTGACAGTGGGGTGTTAAAATCCCCAGTATAACTATGCTGCTGTCTATATCTTTCTTGAATTCCTCCAAAGTTTTCCTTATGTATTTGGGTGGCCCTGTGTTGTGTACAGATAAGTTTAAAATGTTTATGTCTTCTTAATGGACTCTTTCCTTGAGTATTATGATGTGTCCTTCTGGTTATATTTTTATGGCCTTTGTTTTGAAGTCTATTTTGTCTGACATGAGTATTGCTACCCTGGCTTCTTTTGCCTGTCAATTTGCTTGGAATATTTGTTTCCAGACCTTCTCTTTCAGTCTGTGTAGGTTTTTTGTTCTCAGGTGGGTCTCTTGTAGGCAGCATATGTTTGGGTCATGTCTTGTGTTCTTACCATTCAGCTATTCAGTTTTTGAAATATTTATAATAATTATATACATATTTACTTGTGTCCAGTCTCCATTTTCACACACTGTAACATCTATTCGTGTTTACTGTGTAGGGTTTTAGTTCAAAATTCTCACTGCTGTAGTATTTCCTTTTATTAATATACCATAATCTCTTTATCCATTTTTGTGTTGAGAGAATTCTGGGATAACCTGTTTATAGCAAATGATGTTCCTATGAACATTCAGGTACTTGTGTCTGCCTAATGCAGTAATTTTTAACATTGGCTATATGCTCAGTGGATTGAGCATTGCCTTGTGAACCGAAAGGTCATGGGTTCATTTCCTGGCCTGGGCACATGTCTGGGTTGTAGGCTGGGTCCCCATTTTGGGGCATGTGAGAGGCAACCATTTCATGTTTCTCTCCCTCTCTTTCTTCCTGCCTTCCCCTCTCTGTGGAAATAAAATAAGTAAAATCCTGATTAAAAAGAGCAGATCTAAGATTTCTTAAAGTGGAAAAAACAACCACTTCTGAAAATCTTGAGAGTGACTTTTAATATATCAGGATTTCATTTGCACTCTGATGATTAATGACAGTGACCCTCTTTTCCTATGTCTATCAATGTGTGTTCTCTTTGGAGAAGCGTCTAATCAGCTTCCTCATCCATGTTTTTAAATTGGATTGCTTGATTTTGGTGTTCAGTATTCTACATTCTTTACAAATTTGGATTCTAAATCTTTATGACATGTATTGGTGGATTTCATTACTTTTCATTTTCCCACCACTGTGATGTGACCATGGGCTATTTCACCTAGTCACCTTGGGAACACTCAGTCACTGAGGGAATAAGGAATAAAGTACGAGGGAGGGGAAAGCTGGCTGGCTTCCCCTCCTCCCCCAGAGGCATCCCATTTCTCTGAGAAACTCTGGATTGCTTCTCATCAAAAAGTGTAGTAGTCTCTTACTCATCTGCCTATTCCCCCCGCTTTTTTTTTTTTTTGCTGGATTCTGTGCCAAGACAAGATGAGAACATGGGTGCACACCTGCCATCTGTCCTGTAATTTAGTCCACACCTGCGCTGTGTGCAGGGAAGTGATCCTGGTGTCAGAATATATAAGGTTGGGGATCAAAGTACAGTGATAGGGAAGCATTATGCAGGGATTCCCCCAAATGTGGCCCTCACATCTTCTCGCTTCTTTCCCCCCAAATCCACAGTGACAGTGCCCTCATATGTTGTGTCTGCTCTGTCATAGTCCATGACAGGCGGTGTGCTGTACGAGGAAGCAGACAGGAGTTTGTCACCACAGGCCTAGTGGGACTAGGCCACAGGCCATACACTTCATTTTTACTGCTATGTTTTTAAACAAAACGCTTGCTTATCAAAATGTAAGATTATTTTACAGCCCTGGCTGGTGTAGCTCGGTGGATTGAGTGTGGGCTGCAAACTGAACAATCGCAGTTGAATTCCCACTCAGGGCACATGCCTGGGTTGCTGGTCCCCAGTAGAGGACACTTGAGAGGTAGCCACACTGATGTTTCTCTCCTTCTCTTTCTCCCTCCCTTCCCCTCTCTCTAAATAAATACATTAATTACATAAAAATAAGATTATTTTAATGCTGTTTTCTTTAGCCATGCAGAAGCTTTTTAATTTGATGAGGTTCCATTTGCTTTTTCTTTCTGTCATGTCCCTTGTTCTAGGGGACACACTGGTAAAATTTTGGCTTCATGGAATGTCTGAGATTTTCCTGTCTATGTTATCCTCTAGGACTTTTATCGTGTCCTGACTTATTTCAAGTCTCTTATCTACCTTGAATTTATTTCTGCATATGGTGTAACTGAAAGGTTTTCTTAGGCTCCACAGAGGAAGAAATACCAATCAGCCACAAAGTCAGGCAGTATAGAGCTTTACTGGGGTCTGCGTGCCCGGGGCAAGGATCCCCGGGGCACAGAGTGGGGCCAGGGAAGTCGTGCTCAAGCAGGGAATGTGGCGGAGTTTTGTTTTGGTTGGTTCTCTTCGTGGGAGCTGGGGATTGGCCCCCTTTGAACAAAGCAGCGATATATTATTGGTGGTTCTCCTAGGGCTCAGGTTGCTATGCGGATATCCGTTTTGGGAAAGCCTGCCCTTTCGGCTCTCTGGTTTGACATCACTTGTCTTCTCCAGATTCTAGTTCTGTTGCCATTTTGTCTTACCTCGCCCATCCTAACAGTAAGTTGGCGATCAAGTTTCTTTTCTTTTTTTTTGCATCTAGCTGTCCAGATCTCCCAACATGATTTGTTCAAGAGGCGACTTTTACTCCATTTTATGCCTCTGCCCCCTTGGTCAAATATTAATTGGCCATAGAGACTTCAATTTATTTCTGGGCTATTTTGTTCCATTGGTGTATGTGTCTGTTCTTATGGGAATACCAGGCTGTTTTGATCATAGTGGCCTTGATCAGACCCATCTGCTTCCTCCTGTACCACACCACTTCTCATGGCATCAGACAGAATGGCCAGAATGGATGAAGGCATTGTCACAGAGCATGTAGTAGGGCTACATCTGAAGGGGGGTCCTTGTCTAACTCTTCCCCACCCCCGTACTCTGAACCCCAACCTGTCATGTTCTTTCCTTGGATCTCTTCCCTGTAAAAGTAGGTGTGTGGGCCAACTGACAGACCAGAAGGCAGCTGTGTGCCCATGCTCTCATCCTGTCTGGGCAGAGAATCCAGCAAAGGACTGGGAACAGGCAGATGTGTGAGAGATCACCAGAGGCTTTGAGGAGAAATAATCTAGAGCCTTTAAGATAACTGGGATGCCTCTAGGGGAAGAGGTGAGGCCAGCCAGCTTTCCCTTCCCTCGTGCTTTATCTCTCATTCCCCAGTGACTGGCTTTCCAAGAGGGGATTATGTAAACTGACTCATGATTACCTGAGGTGGTGGTAAAATTAGAAATAAAGAAGTTTGCCGATATACCTGATAAAGATTTCATATCTAAAATGTGTAAGGAATGCAACAAGTACAACACCAAGGAACAAGCCATCCGATTTTTCAAACTGTACAAGGGAACTGAATGGACATTTCTCCAAAGAGGACATACAGATATATGAAAAGAGGCTCAATATCACTACTCTTGAGAGAAATGCAAATCTAAACCTGTTATATTAAAAGTCGCTCCCCAGGTGTGTTGAAGTTTATAAAATTCTATTTCATTGATTATGCTGTCACAGTTGTCCTGATGTTTTACCCCTTCGTTCTCCTGCACCCAGCACTCCCTACTCCCTTCGGCAGTCCCCCACTCTAACTCTAACTTTAATTCTCACACTTAATTTTTTAAAAAATCAGTCATCAAGAAACTTCTTGAATCGTGAAGAAAATCCAAGGCCAAGTCCATGTTGTGGCAGGCAAAGTGTATAGGACATCCAGTTCAGAGTGGCACTCTGTTTTATAGTCAGATAAATGTGAGGTATAAATTTCTACAACAACTCATGAAACTATATGTTGTAAGAACGGATACCTTCCCTCTGAGTCAGCAAATCTCCTAAGCATATACTCAATTTTAAAAAGTGCTGCCTTTGGCAGACACAAATACCTGGATGTTCCTAGGAGCATCGTATGCTATAAACAGGTTATCCCAAAATTCTCTCAGTACAAAAATGGGTAACGAGTTTATGGTATTTTAATAAAAGGGAATACTACAGCAGTGAGAATTTTGAACTAACACCCTACACAGTAAGCATGAATAGATGATATAATGTGTAAAAATGGAGACCAGACACAAGTAAATGTACACATAATTATTATAAATATTTCAGAAGCAGGTGTAATTAGTCACTAGTCAGATATTCATCACGGCTTCAAAGAACATGCGGCTGACAGTATCCAGAGATGGTGTTGGGATGCTGCTAATATTGTATCCTTTGATGAGTGCTGATTACACAGATCTATGAACAGTGGCAAATTCTCTGATTTATACAACTTTTTCTTTTTTTTATCTCAGACTTACTTTTATACTCATCCTAGCTCTAACTTTAACCCAGAATCTAACTGTAACTCTAACAATCACCTTCAACCTAATGTTCTTCCTCAAATGCACCCCAACCTAAATTGAAATCCAACACAAATTCTAATTCTAGATTTAACTTTAAACTGAAGCTTAACTATACACTGAATTGCAACCATAATTCACAACTCCATCTTATCAGGCAAGTTCACAATCACCTCGAAACTCAGCCTCACTCACATCCTAACTTTACCCGACAGGTAATCCTAATGCTCCTCCTAAAGGTAACACTAATCCTGACGCTTCGTATTAAACCACACCTCACACTCTAATGCTAACCACTATCACAAACTGAAACACTTACCCTAATAATGATTCCAACCCTAACCCTAAACAGACCTGACACTAAATTTTAAATTTAACCCTAACCGTAACCCTGATTCTTACACTTACCCTCAGTTTCACCTTTTATTAACCAAACTCTCCTCCTCACCCTCAACTTCACCCTCACCCTGGCCTTACACAGACCATCACATGGTCCCTATCTCTAACCCTAGTCCTTCTGTCAACCCTAAATCAGATCTTCAGTGTAACCTAAACTTACACTGACACTTACCTTATGATAGACCTAAACTTATTTCAAACACATCTGTAATTTAAATTATAATCCAAGTCCGAAAACTAAAACTCCAAATCTAATCATAAAACCCAACCTTTACTGTATCTTAATGATAATATAAATGCTACCCTTAATCAAAACCCTAATCCTAACCTTCAGTTTTGCTTTCCCTAAACATTAACTAATTCTAAGCCTGACAATACACCCAGCCATAACTTTAATCCTAAATATTACCTTCTTCCTCACCTCCTCCCCAACCCTCAGTATCAATCTAAGTCTCACACTGTCACACTAAAACCAAACCTAGACCTAATCCTAACAGTAACCTTAACCTAAATTATAAGTGTAACTCCAACTTAAATCCTAACCCTACTTATATACCTCAACTGCACCCTAACTCTAAACCTAATCTAACTGAAACCCTCATCCTCCACCTCACCATCACATTACTTCACCAAAAGCCTTACCCAACGCCTCACCTTCAAATCTAACATAAGCCTAATTCTAACCATAAGACAAAACTTTGTTTAAAACCTTACCCTCATACTCACCCAAATACTTACCATAAGTCAAATTCTTGTTTTTACCCAGAACCCTAACCATAACTTCAACAGTATAACTTTAAACCAAATCCATCCCTAACCCTAAGTTTCACCCTTAATTTACCTTTCACCTAAAACTCACTCTTCTCCTAGCACATATATTATTTGTAACGTACACCCTAAAGCCAAAGGTAGACCTGATTTGAAGCATAACCCAAACCCTATTGCTCACCCTAAGCTCACCCTTATCACAACACCGACCCTTATATGAACACCACATTTTAGTACTATTGTTATAGAAAACAACTCAGCCGCTTTCGGGTGTACGGAGTGGAACTTTATTTGTGCGCCGCCCCAGAGGAGGCAGTCTCCAAATTCTGGGTCCCGAGCTCGGACAGGGGCTTGTTGATATAGTATGGCATGAGGAAGTGATGTTACTAAGCCTACATGGCAGAAGCAGGTTTACAGAAGCAAGAAAGCAGAGCTGCTGAGACAGCAGGGCTGCTGATAGGGTCATACAATGTTCTTTCGTTCTTACTTCTTAGTTCCTTAGTTGCTCACCCTTCCTTATCTTAGTGGCTCAGCAAATGGACCATGTCCTTCTGACTTGTCTGGGCTTGTCTAAGCAGGTCTCCTGCTACAAGGGGTTGGTCCAAATCCAGGGTACTGCCAGGCTCTCCTCACCCAAAGTGCATTCTCTCCTTCCTAGCACATGAGCTGTAAAAACAGGAGGCCCTTCCTCTGAATTCAGCCATCACTAACCTATTTCTATGGTCTTGTGATCCATCATCCAGCTCCATATATGGGAAATTTCTATACATGCAAAGAATGATATGAAAATGTCCTCTAGGACATATGTGGGGGAGACCTTAGATGATGTGTACTTTGACTGTTTGGTTCTCTGAATGAAACTGAAGACCAATAAGTGTTTCAGGGAGGGCTTACCAAAAAAAAAAAGGGTATCAGACACAGAGTTGAATGAATGAACTGCATCCAACATTATACCTAGTATCTGAGCAGGCCTGGGCCTTTTATGCTGCCCCTAGAGATCTCTCAGTGGGCCACACTAAAAGAAAATCCAGGACCAGATGAATGGCATCTCAAACTCATTGGCCTTTTGCTTTGTAGGTGTTTTTCCAAACTTTGAATGGCCACAGGCAAGTGAAGATGGATGCAGATGGCTATTCATGAGTGAGTGGAAACTCATAAGGTTGAACAAGCAGAGCGTGTTCAGCAGGAGAGCCTGCAGGACCCTGAAAGCAGGTAAGCACCTGCTATGGCTTATCCAATAAAGGCATCCAAATCTACACAAAATATATTCTTGAACACCAACTTTTCAGAGAAGCAAAGTGAGGCTCAGAGAGAAGAGGGGCTAACCCCAAGACACAATCCAGAAATGGGCAGAGTCACCACTCTCGTGGAGTGCCAAGAAATTGGCCAGTGCTCACCTAGTGAGACACTGATCGAGGAGAGCTAGGTGCTATTCAATGTCAGAAAGGTAAAAAGGTAAAAATGTAGGATAACATTTCTCCACATTAAGTTTAGTACCGTGGACACTATAGGCACTTGTACACTATACCGTCTGGAGAGCCCTCACTGTGTAAGCCCTATCCAGGGACTAGCTGATGCTATTTTCACAGTCTGGGATACAGAAAGGGACAGACTATAAGCTACATCACAATGAACAACCAGAAGAATAAACATCTGGAGCTCATCAGCAACACCCAGCCTTTCAGGGGCATGTATGGAAAAACACCCATGCACAAGATGAAAAAATATAAGCTATAAATGTATAATGTGAATTTAGTGGTGGAGGGAAAGTATTCCCTTCAATGTGTTTGTGTTAGCTGAAGAACGACATACCTCCCTTTATGAGTACTCGGTATTAAGAGCATTTTTCCAGTGAGTCCATGACATACAACCTGATCATAGAAATAAGAAAAGAAAGGCTCAGAGATGATAGAACTAAGAAAAGAGAGGCCTGGAGATTTAACATGGCTGCTCAAGGAACTACAGGCCAGAACTACAACACCTTATAGTCTGGATGAGCCATGTTTTCTTTAAGCTCTGAGACTTGATTTACCTCTGAAATAGAGGGGAAAAATCAGGAGAATGTCTTTCCTTCCTAATGTGGAGACAGTGCACAGGAACAACACACACAATGACAATCTTCTGGAGTTAAAATCATGATACCATTTGTTTTGCTTCAAACTGGGTTTTGGATTATTCATTAGGGAGATTCCAGATTTATACAAGTGCCAAATAATTCCTGATTCCAGGAAGAGAGACAGCTCATTCCAAGGAGGGAATCTGTAGGGTGACTGAGGAAGGAAAAAATAAGTTTTGCTGTTAAAATAAATGTTGCTGGTAAACCCCTGACAGGTGACTCAAAGTGTCATGGAAACAAGTGCCCATCAATGACCACTGTGATAGCATTGGGCAACTGTACACAGGGGAAGTTTAAATTTAAAAGAATGATACATTTGCATCAGGCTGGATTAAGGAAAGTAGCCACCAACACAGAGAGCTCATGACAATGTGAGAGCTCCAGCATATTCTGTTTGGAACCAGGCTGTAGCTATAAAATACAAAAATATCTCCCATGCATGTCTTTCTCACAGCATCTCCATCTGAATGAATATACTTAGCCAAAGATGAACGTATCACAATTGAATTGAGNCCCCCCCCCCTTTCACTTTCACTTTCTCTCCCTCTCTCTCCCCCTCCCTCCCTCCCTCCCTCCCCCCCCTCTCTTTCTTTCTTTTCATCATCTCCCCCTCCTTATTTCCTTTTCTCTCGATTCACACACATCAACTCTGTCAGGGGTCACATCGGTTCGCACAAGCACACGGGACGGAAAATGAAATGAGATCGGGGAGACCGGATCGGACCCCTGGAGGAACGAGACGGGGTCGGGGGCGGGGGAGAGAAACCCACACCGTTTTTTTCCTAAGCACACCACTCCAGAAAACATCATCGGCATCGTCACGCACCCGGCACTCCCCACCCAAAGTACAAAGTCTCTCTTCGTGCTCTCCTTTCTCCCCCACCCCCACCCCCTTCTATTTCTTCTCTTTTCTCTCCTTTGGGGCCCTTCTCTTCCCCCTGCCCGGACGCCTCCCTCGCGACTCCGTAAGAGACATGCGATATATAAGTGGCCGCCTGGTGGCGCCAGACAACCGCCGCAAAATACGTGACAGGTTGCTTTCAATGTGCCTTTCTAGACTCAGAATGGGAATAGCCCTGTGAAGAAAATGACAGGTGGCTTTTCGTGTGTGAATAAAAATTCACAAAGCGGCACAGCCACACCAGCCCCAGCCGTATAGTCTACAGACCTAAGCACCAGAAAAATACCTGTAATGGCTGGTGTTAATCTGGATTTATTTACTAACACCTCCTTTTCATATAAGCAATTTGAAGCCTGTGAAGATCTGGGGATATACCCCACACACAGCCTGTAGGTGGCAGAGTCACTTTTTGTTGGGACGGTGGCCAGTGCTCACCTAGTACGATGATGTCCGAGGATGTGTAGAGTGGTGTTCAATACCATATACATGATTAGACGAGGATAAAAACCATGATCATGTAAAAATCATGTATGATTTTGTTTTTTAAATACATAGTGTATTAAAAAACTTTATTTATTTAAACTTTATTTATTTATTTGTATGCTAGTTAGTTTATTTATTTATTTTTAGAGATAAGAGAAGGAAAAGAAAAAGATAGGAAGAGAAATATCAATGTGTGGTTGCCTCTTGGGTGCCCCTTAATGGGGACCTAGCTTGCAACCCAGGTGCCCTGAGTTGGAATCCAACCAGTGAATGTTTCTCACAGGTTAGTGCTCAATCCCTGAAGCTACAAATAAAAGACTCATCATAATAACTTTTCAAATTTCAAATACGGACATCAATGGCTCTTCCTTTTATCGCAAACCGATTTTTCATACCCTTACTATGAACAAACAGATCTTTCATATGCTTACTATGTCTTTTTTCCAATTCAGAATGGCCACAGTCCAGTAAGAAAAAGGCAGAGAACATCTCATGAAAAACTGCAAAGTTACAAGTACAAATAACCACACTTGTTCTAGTAGTATAGTATGCACAACAAAGCACCAGGTGTGCACTGGCTATGGCTGATGCAATTAGTCCCACTAAAATTATACAAAATTTATATTGTATATGCACTTTCAGAGAAGCAAACTGAGGCTGAACGAGATTATGAAAATATCCAAGACAGAAGTTGAATGTAGGCAGGGTCACCTTGTGCCATGTAGAAAGCTAGTACCTAGTACAAATCTGATGCAGGATACACCGTGCAGTGTTAAATGCCACATTGTTGAACAGCTAGGTAGTCGTGTACATGGTTGTTCTACACTGAGAGGTTAGTACCACAGATACATGGGACACGTCCTTGTTATGTCTCCTAGAGGGCCCTCAAGGTGCAAGTTTATGGACAGATAAGCTTGTGTCACCGTGACACTAAGTAAATAGATAAGAGACATAATGTGGTCAATACCCCTATGAACTCCCACAAAGATCAAGGTGGTAATATCACCCAGGAACTCTCAGTTCCTTTGGGACATGGCTGCAGGAACAGAGGCTGCTAAGAAAAATATATATTTTTACCTGTAATTATACAGTTTGTGTTTATTGCCTTTTAAAAATACACACCATTAGTCATATCAGTACATTTTATTAAGTGAGGAAAACAGATTTTCTCGTGGGAATAGTCTGTCTTAAGAGCATTGTTCCAGTGATTCTGCAATAAATAACCTGACTATAGACACTAGAACACAGGCTTATGGATTTGAATGGCACCTTCAGGTCAGAACTAACAACACTCTAAAACACACCTCTCCACATTTCCTCTTACTACTGAGGCTTGATCTGCCCCTGACAAGCAGGAAAATAAGCTGCAACATGTCATCCCCTGAGGGGAACCTCAGGCAGTGAAGGGGGCTGCTGCAGATGGAAACAAAGAGCTGTCCCAACTGTAATCTTGCTTTGCTGGGAAAAGGGGTGGTGATTCACTTTTACTGGAGAATGCCCCCAGCCTTTCTCCTACATGGCTTTGCATAGGGTTGGGAAGTACAGGGGGATACAGTACATCTGCATAGCTTATCAATCAATTTCTGAGAGGCTATAGTCAGAAAACACTAACGCTCTCTATAGATAACAATTACAGAAAGACAGAAATCTTTTCAGGTTAGGGTCTGGGAGACATGCAGGTGCCAGATGGCTATAATGGTGTATATCATGAAGTAGGGAGTTTCAACCCTTAGGCCTTGAACTCAAGCATGTGGGTTATACTAACAGGACTTATCACTAAGCGTAACTGGCTTCAGAGGACAAAAATGTACATTTCAGGCCTGATTCCCACAGGACCCTACGGTTCAGAATCGAGTCATGCCTGCCACCTGCATTATGACCTGGTTTTCCAGGGAGATATACCAGCCCCTTACAAAAGACCATGCTCACTCGAGGCTACTATCTCCAAAAACACACCAATCAGTCCCCAACACTCTCTTTTCAATATGGAGACACTGAAAAAATAAAAGGCTCATCATAATAACTTTTGAAATTTCAAATAAGGACATCAATGGTTCTTGCTTTTATCGCAAACCGATTTTTCATACCCTCACTATGAAGATTTTAGATTTAGCAAAGGGGCAATTACTTGGACAATTTACTTATCCACATAGTCCATTACAAGGAAAAAAATGGAAGAAACAAGACAGGAATTGACAAGTCTTTCTGTGGCCCATAAATATCACAATAACTATGAAAGTATCAATGGAACAAGTGGCAATAAAGAAGCACTGAGACTATGAACTACCTGACACCAGGTACATTTAAAACAACAAGAATAATAAGTTCCAACTTAGGCTGAGTACATGGAAGCAGCATGACCAGAGAGTGCCGGTGGCAAGGTCACTGCACAGCTTTTCCACTTTGGAATCGGGCTGATGATGTAAAAGTATGAAAATGGTACCTATTTGTATCCTTGAAACAATTAGCACCATTCTTTCACGATACTCTTTAGCCCCAAATTAGCATATCTTGAAACTAAATTTTGTCCCACAAATTCAGAGTTTGAAATCTACTGACCCATTAACTCTGAGTTTTCCTGTGTTGTGACTGATGGTTTTTCAGAAATTATAGTTAAGTAGGTCATTGGGGTGGATCCAATGCTGACCATACCCTGATCTCAAACTTGTAACACCCAGAATAGTTTAAAAAGTAACAGACATTTCTTTTCTCCACTAACATGACACGGTGCTTTAGCAGCTCAGGCAAACTACTATCATCAAGAAGGACACACGTTAGAACTTCCCAACAGACCTGCGACACGGCAACTGAACTAAATCAAACTTTGTAATGACAATGGAAAATTTCCTCCCTGAGGCAAGTGGTCCCTGTATGAAACATCATGAAACATGTGAGGCAACAGCTCCAGACCAAGGCAATCCAAGTCTTTGAGATAAAAAGTGACACAGAAACCCATACAATGGCTTAATTTTTACTCCCTCCCCATTTCTCTATTTAAATAATTCTATTAAATACGATTATGTGCAAGTCTTGCTGAATGTCTGGACTTACACTGGAGCTGCCCACTAATGGGGCAGATAGTTCAAACAATCAACACAAAAGCAAAAGTCAAGAAACATGTGACTTACTGTGAAGTCAAACAACATAGTGTTTTGTCTAGCGTTTCCACAGATATGTGAAGACAGAATTACATTTTTTCAAGAATTTGGTGGTGGAGAATTGGAGATTAACTTTCTTGGGGGAGTGAGGCAGTGAGAGACATTTCTGGGAAAGTTACAGAGACCCTCAAATTGTACCTGCTTTGTAGTCTGAAATCTGGGCTCACTCTCTTCATCTGAGATCCTGGCTGTACAGAACAGCTTGTGTCAACTCTTACCTCTAACCAGCTCTGTGTGCTGGTAGCTGGGGGCCAAATGATGTTCACCACAGTCTCTCCCTCCATGTCAGGGACAGATCGAGTGTCAGGGCTTAAAATGTACATGGGTCATCTACACTTTACAAGCTCTCTGTTCTGGCCTATATGATCATGAGCAACCAACTGAAATCTCTGTGTTTTTCTCTTCTTATTTCTATAATCAGATTGTTTGACTTCAGTTTTTCTTTCAAAGGAGGGAAGGGGATTCAGACTTAAAACATGTAGAAAAAACACAAACAGACAGTACCCTGACTTCCCAATAAGATATAGAAGAGTAAGAAATG
The DNA here is from genome assembly GCF_014824575.4 of Sturnira hondurensis. NCBI lineage: Eukaryota > Metazoa > Chordata > Mammalia > Chiroptera > Phyllostomidae > Sturnira > Sturnira hondurensis. The sequence continues at coordinate 38,833 of NW_028074957.1, read as the reverse complement.
AAGAGAGAGAATTGAGGGGGGGGAGAGGAAGAGAGAGAGAGAAACAAATATGGACAAGTATGGTAATAAAATTCAAGTAATTAAGAGGAAAGTGATATTTTTCAAAGTACTTTTTATAATCATCACTCAAAGGCATTTTTATTGATTTCATTAGAGAGAAAACTGTGAGAAACATTAATCAGTTGCTTTTTGTATACACCCCAACCCACGCTGCCAACCAGGGGTCAAACCCACACCCTAGATTAAGGTTACATTCTCAAGGGCTTATGGCTGGTTTACATTCATAAGGTTAAGGGCTGGTTTATGGATACAGTTTAGGTTAGGGGTAGTTTTAAAGTTAGTGTTCAAATTTGAGTGAGTATAGACTTTGTTTAGATTTATGNCTGACTTCCCAATAAGATATAGAAGAGTAAGAAATGAAGAGAGAGAATTGAGGGGGGGGGGGGAGAGGAAGAGAGAGAGAGAAACAAATATGGACAAGTATGGTAATAAAATTCAAGTAAATAAGAGGAAAGTGATATTTTTCAAAGTACTTTTTATAATCATCACTCAAAGGCATTTTTATTGATTTCATTAGAGAGAAAACTGTGAGAAACATTAATCAGTTGCTTTTTGTATACACCCCAACCCACGCTGCCAACCAGGGGTCAAACCCACACCCTAGATTAAGGTTACATTCTCAAGGGCTTATGGCTGGTTTACATTCATAAGGTTAAGGGCTGGTTTATGGATACAGTTTAGGTTAGGGGTAGTTTTAAAGTTAGTGTTCAAATTTGAGTGAGTATAGACTTTGTTTAGATTTATGTCTTGAATTATGCTTAAACTTAGGTGAGAGGTAGCTGTAGTGTCAGAATTAAGGAAGCCTTCAAATGAGGATGAGTGTTAGGGTGAGTTTTAGAGATAAAATTAGCTTTAGTGTGAGACTGAGTGATAGGATTGGGGCTATTGTTTAGGTTAAGGTTTACTTTAGAATTAGAATTAGGTCTAGTGTTTGAGTGAGGGTTAGCATTAGGATTTAGAGATAAAATAGTTGTCACAATCAAAGATAGAATTACAGATATGGTTTGGTTAGAGTTAGTTAGGGTTAGGGTTACATTTAGCTTAGAGTTTTGTGTTTGGTTTTGATTTATGATTAAAGTTGGGGTTGAAGTTAGTGTAAGCATTGGGGTTGAAATTAAGTTTAGGTTTAAAGTTAGTGTTAGAGTTTGAGTTAGGGTTAAGATTTGGGTCAGGTTGAGTATGAGTGCGATGTTTAGGGTTAGATTCAGTGTTTGATCTGTAGTGAGGGTTAAGGTTAGTGTTGGGGATAGTGTAAGATTTTGGTTAAGGTTCAGGGGGAAGATTGTATTAGTGTAGGTTAGTGTAGTGTGAGGGTTAAGGTGCAAGTGAGAGCTAGGTCTGGGTTAGAATTAAGATTAAAGATTGGGTGAGAGGTATGGATCGTACTAAAACATGGGGTTCATATGAGGATCAGTGTTATAATGAGGGTAACCTTAGGGTTAGTAATAGGGTTTGAGTTATACTTCAAACCAGGCCTGGCTTTGGCTTTATGGTATATGTTACAAATAATATATGTGCTAGGAGTAAAATGAGTTTTAGGTGAAAGGTAAATTAAGGCTTAGACTTAGAGTTACGGATGGATTTGGTTTAAAGTTACTGCTGAAGTTATGGTTAGAGTTCTGGCTAAAAATAAGAACACGAGTTATGGTAAGCACTTGGGTGAGTATGAGGGTAAGGTTTTAAACAAAATTTTGTGTTGTAGTTAGATTTAGGCTCTGGTGAAGTAATGTGCTGGTGAGGTGGAGGGTGAGGGTTTTGGTTACATTAGGTTTAGAGTTAAGCTGCAGTTTAGGTATATAGGTAGGGTTAAGGTTTAGGTTGGGGTTACACTTAAATTTTATGTTAAAATGTAAAGGTTACTGTCAGGATTAGTTCTAGGTTTGGTTTTACTGTGAGAATTAATGTGACACTGATTGATAGTGAAGGTTAGGATTTGGGTGAGGAAGAATGTAATATTTAGGGTTTAAGTTATAAATTGGTTTAATGTCAGGCTTAGAATTAATTAATGTTTAGGGAAAGCAAAAGTTAGGCTTAGGATTAGGGTTTTGATGGATGTTACACTTTATATTATAGTGTAATAGGGTTAAGATAGTTAAGATACAGTAAGGATTTGGTTTTACATTTAGGTTTGGAGTTAAGTTTAGTTTTAGGACTTCGGCTATAATTTAAATTACAGATGGGTTTAACATAAGTTTAGGTCTATGGTAAGTTTAACTGTCAGTGTAAGCTTAGGTTACATTGAAGATCAGTCTTGGGGCTAAGACAAACACTAGGGTTAGACATAGGGACCTAGTGATGGTCTGTGGAAGACCATGGTGAGGGTGAAGTTGAGGGTAAGGAGGAGGGTTTGGTTAGTGAAAGGTGAACCTGAGAGTAAAGGGTAAAAATGAAGGTTATGCTTAGGGTTAAATTTATAATTTAGATTCAGGTCCGTTGACGTTAAGGGTTGAAGTCGTAGTTAGTGTGAGAGTTTCCGTCTGTGGTGGTGCTTAGCATTAGAGTGTGAGGTTTGGTTTGATGCGAAGTGTCATGATTAGTGTTACCTTTAGTGTTAGTGTTAGTGTTAGGGTTGAGTTTAGGGTAAAGAGTTAGGGTTTGAGTGAGGCTGAGTTTGGAGAGATTCTGAACTTGTGTGATAAGATGAAGTTGTGAATTATGGTCAACATTAGGTATACAGTTAAGCATAAGTTTAAAGTTAAATTTAGGGTGAGAATTTATGATAGATTTCAATTTAGGTTGGGGTGAGTTTGCAGATAAACTTGAGGTTGAAGGTGATTGTTAGAGTTACAATTAGATTCTGGGTTAAAGTTTGAATTTCGATGAGTATAAAAGTAACTTTGAAAAAAAGGAAAGAGTATAAATCAGTGGATTTGCCAATGTTCATAGATCTGTGCAATTGCGACTGATATGAAAAAGCAAAATATTAGCAGCATCCCCACACCAACTCTGGCCACTCTCAGCAATATGTCCTTTGAAATAGTGGACATTATCTGACTACAGAGTAATTGGACCTGTTTTTTAAATATTTATAATAGGGGGGGTGGGGGGAGGGCTGGGAATACAAGAAAACTGTACTTGAACAAAAGTTAAATACAAATTTTTTGAAAATAAATATTTATAATACTTATGTACATATTTACTTGTGTCTGGTCTCCATTTTCACACATTATAACATCTATTTATGTTCACTGTGTACGGTTTTAGTTCAAAATTCTCACTGCTGTAGTATTCCCTTTTATTAATATACCATAATCTCTTTATCCATTTTTGTGTTGAGAGAATTCTGGGATAACCTGTTCATGGCAAATGATGTTCCTATGAACATTCAGGTACTTGTGTCTGCCTACTGCAGTAATTTTTAACATTGGCTATATGCTCAGTGGATTGAGCATTGCCTTGTGAACAGAAAGGTCATGGGTTCATTTCCTGGCCTGGGCACATGTCTGGGTTGTAGGCTGGGTCCCCATTTCGGGGCATGTGAGAGGCAACCATTTCATGTTTCTCTCCCTCTCTTTCTTCCTGCCTTCCCCTCTCTGTGGAAATAAAATAAGTAAAATCCTGATTAAAAAGAGCAGATCTAAGATTTCTTAAAGTGGAAAAAACAACCACTTCTGAAAATCTTGAGAGTGACTTTTAATATATCAGGATTTCATTTGCACTCTGATGATTAATGACAGTGACCCTCTTTTCCTATGTCTATCAATGTGTGTTCTCTTTGGAGAAGCGTCTAATCAGCTTCCTCATCCATGTTTTTAAATTGGATTGCTTGATTTTGGTGTTCAGTATTCTACATTCTTTACAAATTTGGATTCTAAATCTTTATGACATGTATTGGTGGATTTCATTACTTTTCATTTTCCCACCACTGTGATGTGACCATGGGCTATTTCACCTAGTCACCTTGGGAACACTCAGTCACTGAGGGAATAAGGAATAAAGTACGAGGGAGGGGAAAGCTGGCTGGCTTCCCCTCCTCCCCCAGAGGCATCCCATTTCTCTGAGAAACTCTGGATTGCTTCTCATCAAAAAGTGTAGTAGTCTCTTACTCATCTGCCTATTCCCCCCGCTTTTTTTTTTTTGGCTGGATTCTGTGCCAAGACAAGATGAGAACATGGGTGCACACCTGCCATCTGTCCTGTAATTTAGTCCACACCTGCGCTGTGTGCAGGGAAGTGATCCTGGTGTCAGAATATATAAGGTTGGGGATCAAAGTACAGTGATAGGGAAGCATTATGCAGGGATTCCCCCAAATGTGGCCCTCACATCTTCTCGCTTCTTTCCCCCCAAATCCACAGTGACAGTGCCCTCATATGTTGTGTCTGCTCTGTCATAGTCCATGAGAGGCGGTGTGCTGTACGAGGAAGCAGACGGGAGTTTGTCACCACAGGCCTAGTGGGACTAGGCCACAGGCCATACACTTCATTTTTACTGCTGTGTTTTTAAACACAAGACTTGCTTTTTGAAAAATAAGATTATTTTAATGCTGTTTTCTTTAGCCATGCAGAAGCCTATTAATTTGATGATGTCCTGTTTCCTTATTCTTTCCTTTATGTCCCTTGCTTTAGGGGAAATGTGGATGAAGATCTTGCTGTGCAGAATGAGAGTTTCCTGCCTATGTTATCCTCCAGGACATTTATGGTGTCATGATTTATTTTAAGTCTTTTATGTACCTTGAATTTATTTTTGTGTATGGTGTAAATTGGTGACCGAGTTTCATTTTTTTTTCCATGTAGCTCTCCAGATCTCCCAACACAATTTGTTCAAGAGGTTACTTTTACTCCATTTTATGCTTCTTCCCCCTTTGTCAAATATTAATTGGCCATAGAGACTTCGATTTATTTCTGGGCCCTATAACTTCTTCTCTGTGGAACCAGTTGAGGAGAGGTATCCTGAAATTCATGGATGACGATTTCAAAACTAGGGGCTATTATCTGAAACTACTCTGTCCAACATGGTCACCAGTAGCCACCTACGACTTTTCTAAATTGTTTTTAATTTGAATTAGGTAAGATATTTAACATTAAGCTAGTGTAGATAATTAGGTTTTCATCTTGGATACCTGGATAGTGTTGGCTTGGTTCTTAGAGAAGCGTGCTGGTTTTCATTCAAAGCTGGTAAGAATCAATGGGCAGGAAGGAGGTCTCCTCTCAGAGCAAGAGCAGAGATGTGAGGCTGCCTGCCTTTCTGTGGCAGCCATAACTTTATGCCCTTATGTGATGTGACTTCATTTTACACAGCACAATTTGCTTTCAAATACTTGCCTACAGATTGCATTCCAATATTATTTAGTAGCTTATAATGTTTGATAGTTTGGACTTCAGTTTAATTATAGATTGTTCCAGTTGTGTCACTGAACTATGGCCCTACACCACACATAGGAATGAATACGTTGCTTCAGTAGAAATATGTTTCGTGGAACTGAGACAGGAGACTGAGAAACTAGGAAAATTTCTGGGCAAGTGGAATGGGGAAACTGAGACTAGAACATTAAACAAGGCCACACAATTTGAAAAACTTACAGACAGCAAGTGGATCATAAGACCTTATCACCCCTAAACAAGGATGTTTGAGGGCGAATGGTTTATACCTCTCCTCTCTAAGCAGACAACACATAGCTGATATCATCCTGGGCAGGGAGAGAGAGAAGAAAGACCCATTTGTGCCATTCATACCCCCGAAAGCTAAACTCAAATAAAGTCAGGGTAACAATTAACAAACACCTGATTAAAGCCAAACAGACTCAAGATAGAGTCAAACCAGAGACAGTCCAAAGAATAATCCCAAACTCCCTTACAAGCTCGTTTGGATACATCAGCCTCAGAAAAACATGCCTGAAAGTGTGATTCTACTGAAACCCTCCCAGGAAATATTCACCAGCAGAAGACTGACCAAAGCCCTCAAGAGCAAGAGCTGGTGTGGGCTCCCTCTAGACCACTGTCATGCCCCTCCCAAGGCCTGAACATTTTACTTCCTCCTAAACGGTGAGGTTCCCCATGAGACTTGCAACCAGGGCAGCATCTGACAGAGGCAGCTGATCCTGGGCTTCCCTGGGACACTGTCTGTGACTTGCTACTGAGCTAAAGGCAGCCCTGCCTTGGCTCACTTCTTTCCTGTGAGGCTCCTAGGGAACCAAAGCAGAGCACTGCCTATGCTCTCTCCTGTCGCTTCCTCTACCCCAAGTGCTTCCTTCCTTTCACTCTTCTCAGCTTGAAGGAACATACTCTCAAAGTCACCTGGATGTTGTCCTGAAGGGATTTTTATAGGAAGGTCAGAACCCACACACTAGAGTCTGGTCTGAGGCATAACTGCTCCATTCCCAGGCCAGTTCCATAGAACCACCATTGCCTATTCCTCATTTGAATTGGACTATTATGTTAAATTCTAGGCTCAAACAAGAAGAATGAGATTCTGGTGGAGCAAGTTCATTTGAATTAGATTTACAACCAATGAAATGCAGTCTCCACCCTCAGTGATTTTAAATATTAGTAAGAGGTAATTAGAGCAGTTATTACTGCTCAAATACCAACTTCACCTAAATGTGGAGTGGTAAACTGTAGTCCATTAAGTAATGTTCCACCTAATGTGACCATTTCAAGCTCTGAAACGGTGCTGGGAAAATTTAGTAAAATATTATACATAATGGTCACATTATTGAATGTAAAGACACAGTCCAATATATAAAAATACGTAGTATTTAAACTCTGTTATTATAATACATGATCCTTGTACAAAAACCAAAAGAATTTCTTAGCAAAAAGGGAAGGAGGAGTCATTTCCATTAGTTCCGTTTTCCACAGTTACTAGTGGTAAGATATTGGTGCACACATTTCTAATTTGATTTCATGATTCTATCACTCTACGTATGTTGAAGTATAAGCTTTAAATGTGTTTGAGGAGTTATTTTAAAAATAATCTGCTATAGTGCACATTTTTTACTATAGCCCGTATATGTGTATACAAAATTATGTTATGTATATGAGTACATATTGTCCACACTCCTGTCTAATGAACAGCATTAGTTTCATTTCTTTTACAATAATTTATTCCGTGAATTATTATTTTATACAAACCGGTATTGTTGAAAATTATCATTTAGGCAGTTCTACATCTATCATTGGGGTATGAACATCTTATTTATTTAGCATCAAGCTTAGAATTGCTAAGAGGGCAAGGAAAATAAAGCACACCAGGAGCCTCCGTCCTGGTTTCAGGCACTGCATCAGGCCGGGCCAGGCCAGGGTGGGACGACTGGCTGGACCAGGCACTAGCAAATCTCCATGTACTTCCTGTGGATGGACATGGCTCTCAGACTCTGGAGGTGGATCTAGAGGAGCACAAGAAAAATAAATATTCACACACACATACATGATTTTCCCTGGCTTTTCTAGAGACAGGAATGGTGTCACTGGCTTTAAGGGAACTCCTNTAAGGAATAAAGTACGAGGGAGGGGAAAGCTGGCTGGCTTCCCCTCCTCCCCCAGAGGCATCCCATTTCTCTGAGAAACTCTGGATTGCTTCTCATCAAAAAGTGTAGTAGTCTCTTACTCATCTGCCTATTCCCCCCGCTTTTTTTTTTTTGCTGGATTCTGTGCCAAGACAAGATGAGAACATGGGTGCACACCTGCCATCTGTCCTGTAATTTAGTCCACACCTGCGCTGTGTGCAGGGAAGTGATCCTGGTGTCAGAATATATAAGGTTGGGGATCAAAGTACAGTGATAGGGAAGCATTATGCAGGGATTCCCCCAAATGTGGCCCTCACATCTTCTCGCTTCTTTCCCCCCAAATCCACAGTGACAGTGCCCTCATATGTTGTGTCTGCTCTGTCATAGTCCATGACAGGCGGTGTGCTGTACGAGGAAGCAGACAGGAGTTTGTCACCACAGGCCTAGTGGGACTAGGCCACAGGCCATACACTTCATTTTTACTGCTATGTTTTTAAACAAAACGCTTGCTTATCAAAATGTAACATTATTTTACAGCCCTGGCTGGTGTAGCTCGGTGGATTGAGTGTGGGCTGCAAACTGAACAATCGCAGTTCGATTCCCACTCAGGGCACATGCCTGGGTTGCTGGTCCCCAGTAGAGGACACTTGAGAGGTAGCCACACTGATGTTTCTCTCCTTCTCTTTCTCCCTCCCTTCCCCTCTCTCTAAATAAATACATTAATTACATAAAAATAAGATTATTTTAATGCTGTTTTCTTTAGCCATGCAGAAGCTTTTTAATTTGATGAGGTTCCATTTGCTTTTTCTTTCTGTCATGTCCCTTGTTCTAGGGGACACACTGGTAAAATTTTGGCTTCATGGAATGTCTGAGATTTTCCTGTCTATGTTATCCTCTAGGACTTTTATCGTGTCCTGACTTATTTCAAGTCTCTTATCTACCTTGAATTTATTTCTGCATATGGTGTAACTGAAAGGTTTTCTTAGGCTCCACAGAGGAAGAAATACCAATCAGCCACAAAGTCAGGCAGTATAGAGCTTTACTGGGGTCTGCGTGCCCGGGGCAAGGATCCCCGGGGCACAGAGTGGGGCCAGGGAAGTCGTGCTCAAGCAGGGAATGTGGCGGAGTTTTGTTTTGGTTGGTTCTCTTCGTGGGAGCTGGGGATTGGCCCCCTTTGAACAAAGCAGCGATATATTATTGGTGGTTCTCCTAGGGCTCAGGTTGCTATGCGGATATCCGTTTTGGGAAAGCCTGCCCTTTCGGCTCTCTGGTTTGACATCACTTGTCTTCTCCAGATTCTAGTTCTGTTGCCATTTTGTCTTACCTCGCCCATCCTAACAGTAAGTTGGCGATCAAGTTTCTTTTCTTTTTTTTTGCATCTAGCTGTCCAGATCTCCCAACATGATTTGTTCAAGAGGCGACTTTTACTCCATTTTATGCCTCTGCCCCCTTGGTCAAATATTAATTGGCCATAGAGACTTCAATTTATTTCTGGGCTATTTTGTTCCATTGGTGTATGTGTCTGTTCTTATGGGAATACCAGGCTGTTTTGATCATAGTGGCCTTGATCAGACCCATCTGCTTCCTCCTGTACCACACCACTTCTCATGGCATCAGACAGAATGGCCAGAATGGATGAAGGCATTGTCACAGAGCATGTAGTAGGGCTACATCTGAAGGGGGGTCCTTGTCTAACTCTTCCCCACCCCCGTACTCTGAACCCCAACCTGTCATGTTCTTTCCTTGGATCTCTTCCCTGTAAAAGTAGGTGTGTGGGCCAACTGACAGACCAGAAGGCAGCTGTGTGCCCATGCTCTCATCCTGTCTGGGCAGAGAATCCAGCAAAGGACTGGGAACAGGCAGATGTGTGAGAGATCACCAGAGGCTTTGAGGAGAAATAATCTAGAGCCTTTAAGATAACTGGGATGCCTCTAGGGGAAGAGGTGAGGCCAGCCAGCTTTCCCTTCCCTCGTGCTTTATCTCTCATTCCCCAGTGACTGGCTTTCCAAGAGGGGATTATGTAAACTGACTCATGATTACCTGAGGTGGTGGTAAAATTAGAAATAAAGAAGTTTGCCGATATACCTGATAAAGATTTCATATCTAAAATGTGTAAGGAATGCAACAAGTACAACACCAAGGAACAAGCCATCCGATTTTTCAAACTGTACAAGGGAACTGAATGGACATTTCTCCAAAGAGGACATACAGATATATGAAAAGAGGCTCAATATCACTACTCTTGAGAGAAATGCAAATCTAAACCTGTTATATTAAAAGTCGCTCCCCAGGTGTGTTGAAGTTTATAAAATTCTATTTCATTGATTATGCTGTCACAGTTGTCCTGATGTTTTACCCCTTCGTTCTCCTGCACCCAGCACTCCCTACTCCCTTCGGCAGTCCCCCACTCTAACTAACTTTAATTCTCACACTTAATTTTTTAAAAAATCAGTCATCAAGAAACTTCTTGAATCGTGAAGAAAATCCAAGGCCAAGTCCATGTTGTGGCAGGCAAAGTGTATAGGACATCCAGTTCAGAGTGGCACTCTGTTTTATAGTCAGATAAATGTGAGGTATAAATTTCTACAACAACTCATGAAACTATATGTTGTAAGAACGGATACCTTCCCTCTGAGTCAGCAAATCTCCTAAGCATATACTCAATTTTAAAAAGTGCTGCCTTTGGCAGACACAAATACCTGGATGTTCCTAGGAGCATCGTATGCTATAAACAGGTTATCCCAAAATTCTCTCAGTACAAAAATGGGTAACGAGTTTATGGTATTTTAATAAAAGGGAATACTACAGCAGTGAGAATTTTGAACTAACACCCTACACAGTAAGCATGAATAGATGATATAATGTGTAAAAATGGAGACCAGACACAAGTAAATGTACACATAATTATTATAAATATTTCAGAAGCAGGTGTAATTAGTCACTAGTCAGATATTCATCACGGCTTCAAAGAACATGCGGCTGACAGTATCCAGAGATGGTGTTGGGATGCTGCTAATATTGTATCCTTTGATGAGTGCTGATTACACAGATCTATGAACAGTGGCAAATTCTCTGATTTATACAACTTTTTCTTTTTTTTATCTCAGACTTACTTTTATACTCATCCTAGCTCTAACTTTAACCCAGAATCTAACTGTAACTCTAACAATCACCTTCAACCTAATGTTCTTCCTCAAATGCACCCCAACCTAAATTGAAATCCAACACAAATTCTAATTCTAGATTTAACTTTAAACTGAAGCTTAACTATACACTGAATTGTAACCATAATTCACAACTCCATCTTATCAGGCAAGTTCACAATCACCTCGAAACTCAGCCTCACTCACATCCTAACTTTACCCGACAGGTAATCCTAATGCTCCTCCTAAAGGTAACACTAATCCTGACGCTTCGTATTAAACCACACCTCACACTCTAATGCTAACCACTATCACAAACTGAAACACTTACCCTAATAATGATTCCAACCCTAACCCTAAACAGACCTGACACTAAATTTTAAATTTAACCCTAACCGTAACCCTGATTCTTACACTTACCCTCAGTTTCACCTTTTATTAACCAAACTCTCCTCCTCACCCTCAACTTCACCCTCACCCTGGCCTTACACAGACCATCACATGGTCCCTATCTCTAACCCTAGTCCTTCTGTCAACCCTAAATCAGATCTTCAGTGTAACCTAAACTTACACTGACACTTACCTTATGATAGACCTAAACTTATTTCAAACACATCTGTAATTTAAATTATAATCCAAGTCCGAAAACTAAAACTCCAAATCTAATCATAAAACCCAACCTTTACTGTATCTTAATGATAATATAAATGCTACCCTTAATCAAAACCCTAATCCTAACCTTCAGTTTTGCTTTCCCTAAACATTAACTAATTCTAAGCCTGACAATACACCCAGCCATAACTTTAATCCTAAATATTACCTTCTTCCTCACCTCCTCCCCAACCCTCAGTATCAATCTAAGTCTCACACTGTCACACTAAAACCAAACCTAGACCTAATCCTAACAGTAACCTTAACCTAAATTATAAGTGTAACTCCAACTTAAATCCTAACCCTACTTATATACCTCAACTGCACCCTAACTCTAAACCTAATCTAACTGAAACCCTCATCCTCCACCTCACCATCACATTACTTCACCAAAAGCCTTACCCAACGCCTCACCTTCAAATCTAACATAAGCCTAATTCTAACCATAAGACAAAACTTTGTTTAAAACCTTACCCTCATACTCACCCAAATACTTACCATAAGTCAAATTCTTGTTTTTACCCAGAACCCTAACCATAACTTCAACAGTATAACTTTAAACCAAATCCATCCCTAACCCTAAGTTTCACCCTTAATTTACCTTTCACCTAAAACTCACTCTTCTCCTAGCACATATATTATTTGTAACGTACACCCTAAAGCCAAAGGTAGACCTGATTTGAAGCATAACCCAAACCCTATTGCTCACCCTAAGCTCACCCTTATCACAACACCGACCCTTATATGAACACCACATTTTAGTACTATTGTTATAGAAAACAACTCAGCCGCTTTCGGGTGTACGGAGTGGAACTTTATTTGTGCGCCGCCCCAGAGGAGGCAGTCTCCAAATTCTGGGTCCCGAGCTCGGACAGGGGCTTGTTGATATAGTATGGCATGAGGAAGTGATGTTACTAAGCCTGCATGGCAGAAGCAGGTTTACAGAAGCAAGAAAGCAGAGCTGCTGAGACAGCAGGGCTGCTGATAGGGTCATACAATGTTCTTTCGTTCTTACTTCTTAGTTCCTTAGTTGCTCACCCTTCCTTATCTTAGTGGCTCAGCAAATGGACCATGTCCTTCTGACTTGTCTGGGCTTGTCTAAGCAGGTCTCCTGCTACAAGGGGTTGGTCCAAATCCAGGGTACTGCCAGGCTCTCCTCACCCAAAGTGCATTCTCTCCTTCCTAGCACATGAGCTGTAAAAACAGGAGGCCCTTCCTCTGAATTCAGCCATCACTAACCTATTTCTATGGTCTTGTGATCCATCATCCAGCTCCATATATGGGAAATTTCTATACATGCAAAGAATGATATGAAAATGTCCTCTAGGACATATGTGGGGGAGACCTTAGATGATGTGTACTTTGACTGTTTGGTTCTCTGAATGAAACTGAAGACCAATAAGTGTTTCAGGGAGGGCTTACCAAAAAAAAAAAGTGTATCAGACACAGAGTTGAATGAATGAACTGCATCCAACATTATACCTAGTATCTGAGCAGGCCTGGGCCTTTTATGCTGCCCCTAGAGATCTCTCAGTGGGCCACACTAAAAGAAAATCCAGGACCAGATGAATGGCATCTCAAACTCATTGGCCTTTTGCTTTGTAGGTGTTTTTCCAAACTTTGAATGGCCACAGGCAAGTGAAGATGGATGCAGATGGCTATTCATGAGTGAGTGGAAACTCATAAGGTTGAACAAGCAGAGCGTGTTCAGCAGGAGAGCCTGCAGGACCCTGAAAGCAGGTAAGCACCTGCTATGGCTTATCCAATAAAGGCATCCAAATCTACACAAAATATATTCTTGAACACCAACTTTTCAGAGAAGCAAAGTGAGGCTCAGAGAGAAGAGGGGCTAACCCCAAGACACAATCCAGAAATGGGCAGAGTCACCACTCTCGTGGAGTGCCAAGAAATTGGCCAGTGCTCACCTAGTGAGACACTGATCGAGGAGAGCTAGGTGCTATTCAATGTCAGAAAGGTAAAAAGGTAAAAATGTAGGATAACAGTTCTCCACATTAAGTTTAGTACCGTGGACACTATAGGCACTTGTACACTATACCGTCTGGAGAGCCCTCACTGTGTAAGCCCTATCCAGGGACTAGCTGATGCTATTTTCACAGTCTGGGATACAGAAAGGGACAGACTATAAGCTACATCACAATGAACAACCAGAAGAATAAACATCTGGAGCTCATCAGCAACACCCAGCCTTTCAGGGGCATGTATGGAAAAACACCCATGCACAAGATGAAAAAATATAAGCTATAAATGTATAATGTGAATTTAGTGGTGGAGGGAAAGTATTCCCTTCAATGTGTTTGTGTTAGCTGAAGAACGACATACCTCCCTTTATGAGTACTCGGTATTAAGAGCATTTTTCCAGTGAGTCCATGACATACAACCTGATCATAGAAATAAGAAAAGAAAGGCTCAGAGATGATAGAACTAAGAAAAGAGAGGCCTGGAGATTTAACATGGCTGCTCAAGGAACTACAGGCCAGAACTACAACACCTTATAGTCTGGATGAGCCATGTTTTCTTTAAGCTCTGAGACTTGATTTACCTCTGAAATAGAGGGGAAAAATCAGGAGAATGTCTTTCCTTCCTAATGTGGAGACAGTGCACAGGAACAACACACACAATGACAATCTTCTGGAGTTAAAATCATGATACCATTTGTTTTGCTTCAAACTGGGTTTTGGATTATTCATTAGGGAGATTCCAGATTTATACAAGTGCCAAATAATTCCTGATTCCAGGAAGAGAGACAGCTCATTCCAAGGAGGGAATCTGTAGGGTGACTGAGGAAGGAAAAAATAAGTTTTGCTGTTAAAATAAATGTTGCTGGTAAACCCCTGACAGGTGACTCAAAGTGTCATGGAAACAAGTGCCCATCAATGACCACTGTGATAGCATTGGGCAACTGTACACAGGGGAAGTTTAAATTTAAAAGAATGATACATTTGCATCAGGCTGGATTAAGGAAAGTAGCCACCAACACAGAGAGCTCATGACAATGTGAGAGCTCCAGCATATTCTGTTTGGAACCAGGCTGTAGCTATAAAATACAAAAATATCTCCCATGCATGTCTTTCTCACAGCATCTCCATCTGAATGAATGTACTTAGCCAAAGATGAACGTATCACAATTGAATTGAGTTGAATCATGTGCAGCTCCATGGAATTGCAGGACTGCATCACTGTGACAAGTGGCTTCCCTTATGGGACATTATGGAAATGAGTGAGGCCCCAGTTGCTGACCTAGAAAGTTTTGGTCATTGAGGTGAGATATTGGAGAGGAACCATAGCTATCTTACTCATACCTTGCTCTTTTGTGTATAAATCTTTTTAAGTGTAATAATGAGTAAAGTCTGGAGCAAATCTGGAGGGACATTGGAATTTTCCTGGATGGGGCTTGCACCTTAAGGATCCTTTGGAAATGATAACAGTGAAAAGTGTTCCATAGTTTATAGTTCCATGTGGTACTAGCCTTCCAGAATAGAACCATTGTTTTCATCAGGGGTGTCAAACTCATTTTGGCCTGGGGCCACATCAGCCTCATGGTTGCCTTCAAAGGACCAAATGTAATTTTAGGACTGTATAAATATACCTGCTCGTTAATGAGGGTCAATGACCTTGGCACTGCTGTTGGGTAGAAACAAGGTGCCAGCCCAGATAAAGCAAGATGAAGGGCCAGAATAGGCCCTTTGGGTCTTGTGTTTTGTACCCGTGGTTCACATCATGGACATCATTTGCCTACCTGTTCAATTCTATGGCACTCAACACTTCCCAACACATTCTGGACCAGCTATGCAGGAGGTGGGCACTGGCCATCCACTCAGCTCAAGCTAACTCTGCCAACATCCGGTTTGTGTCATGGGAATACTCCTTCATCTCTACGAGACTCCGTTTTTATCTCTGAAGAGTGGATGGTAGAAAATAAACCTCACAGACTTTTAGATGGGTTAAGTGAGTCAGCTGCTGCAGGTTTTCTCTTGGTTTTTCATCCTGCTGCATGTACACGGCACTGGCTATGGTTGCTCAATTTTATGAATTTCCATTCCCCATAGAAAGCACACTGACTCTTCCTTACTTCCCAGTGGCCATTCTGAATATAAAAAAGCACATGCAAAATAACTTTCAAACAGTTTGTTATGCCATTTATGTGGTCCTGATGTGTGTTTTTTTTGGTTGGCCACATTAGACACTTTGCAGACAGCAAAAATTCCAAGGCTCACTCAGATATTGGGATGATTTTGAATGTACTCTATTCCTTCCACAATATGTATCATACCCATGCTACATGCAGACACATTCTGCGACAACCGGCAGTGTACAACGCAGAGAAAAGCTGTTAACTTCAGTTTTGTGAAGAGAGCGTGGCAGTCAGAGAAGACATTACTTGTGGTCAGATTTTTGTATGTCACTTACAGCATTTTCATAGCCTTTGCTGCATCTGGTGGCATTTTTCAATGCTTCCTAGAGGAAGGGATCACAGAACCACATAGAAACTGGAGTCATTTTTTCTGTGCAGAAGAAAAAACTCATGCTTCTAGAGAAATTAGTTTGGTTTCCAGAGCTTTTGTTTGTGGGTGAGAAATTTCTGACAGAATCCTGGTTTTGTTCCATTTGTGTCTTAAGCTGTGGCTTTTTCTCCTCTTTCTCAAGCCAGGTGGTGGCCCCACTCTGTTGCCTCTAGCTTTTACCTTCAGCCTCATTGTCTTGTGCCACAAGGCGGACATGTGGCCACACCCTGGAATGTCAAGTTCCACAGAGTCAATTGTATGAAACCTGGTGAGAAACCCGGGAGAGAAAGTTTATTTCTTTTTTCAGGTTTATATCCACTCTCTTTCCATTTTTTGTTATTATTATATATGACACGAAGAGGTAAAAAGACATTGTTTGGGTTTAAATCTTAGAACTGCCAGAGATAATTGATGTCATTTTAAATTAGAAAACTTATCATTTTGTCTTTTCGTATTAAATACCAAAATTTAAACAAGTCTTGTCTCAGCAGGTCTTTTGGATATATAAATGTGTAAGGAAATGTTTAAAGAACAGTGATTTTAATTTGTAATACTATGTTTTTTTTTCCAGTACAGTTTTCTTTCCTGTATTCCCAGCCCTGCCCCCCCCCAGTGCTCCCCACCTCCCTCCCATCTCCGCCCCCACCTTAGTTATTGTCCATGTGTCCTTTATATTTGTTCCTGTGAGTCCTTCCCCTTTTCCCCTGTGATTCTCTCCCCTCTCCCCTCTGGACCCTGTCAGCACGTTCTGTATTTCAGTGTCTTTTGTAATACTATGTCTTAATAAATTAATGAAGATAATGTCTTTCACTGCCACATTAAAACACTTCCACCTAATGGGTATTTACAAAGCATTTTACCAGCAGTTTGCTATGTGCATAACTGTGCAAGTTCCATTGCCTAAACAAATATTTCAAAATACCTGGAAAGTGACTTTTAATATAATAGATTTCCCCTTGCATTTTCTGACAATTAGTGACATTGAACATCTTTTCATATGTCTATGAACTATTTCTATGTCCTCTTTGGGGGAGTGTCCACTCAGGTTTTTTTCTCCATTTTTTCCACAGATAGCTTGTTTTTTGGTGTTAGGCTTTTTCATTTCCTTATATATTGTGCATATTAAAGGTTTATAATTTACATGAACTAATTTCATTATATCCATCTCCTCACCACTTTGATATGATCCTGGGCCAGTCTGCACAGTCGCTTCATTGACACTCAGCCACTGGGGAACAGGGAGGGAAGCATGCGCGAGGTCAAAGCTGGCTGGCCTCCCCTCTTCCCCAGAGACTTGTATCACCTCTCATCGAAGCCTCTGGGAATCTCCTCTGTACCTGTGTCTTCCGAATCCTTGGCTGGATGCTCTGCCCAGACAGGATGAGAACATGGGCACACACCTACCATCTGACCTAGACTTGGTCCACAACTGTATGTTGTGCAGGAAGTGATCCCAGAAAGAGAACATGTGAGGTGAGGATCAGAGTGCAGTGTGGGGAAGAGTTTTATAAGAATCCCAGAAGCATGTGGCCCTAGTACCTCCTCAGAGTTTTTCCCCCTAAGCGACTGTTACAATGCCCTCTTACTCTGTCCACTCTGTCATAGTTCGTGAGAGGAAGTGTGGTATTGGACAATGAAGGTGGGAGTTGGTGACCCCCAGTGTAGGAAGACTAGGCCACAGGCCATCTGTTTCCTTTCCATTGCTGTGTACTCTTTAAGCAAGTCACTTGCTTTTCATAAATATTTTAATTTATACATAGGTAATTCTTTTGAAGAGACAAATTAAGAAAGTTAGAAAGGAAAGACCAAGATTAAGTTGTTTTTCCACTTTTTTAGGCATTCATTGGTCGATTCCTGCCTATGTCTCACACCTGGACCTGAGGTGAATGAAACCTGTCGCCTTGGCACACAGGAACAATGCTCTGACAAACTTTGCTCCCCGTCAAGGCCAAACAGATTGATTTTTAAGTTTCATGGGACCGTTCATCATTTACGTTGGCCACATTTCAAACGCACTCACTGCCCTCACCTTCCTCATGTTGCTGCTCTTAAGGTAAGCATTGCTGAAATCCACCAGCAAATGACATTGCACCACACACACCCTTGTCTTGTCTTTGGGCTTTTTTTTTTTTGTGGTATGTAGACACAGATTTCTCTTAAACTTTTAGGTGGTAAGTTTTATCATTCATTGTTTGTATGGCTTATGGGTTTTGTGTGTCAGTGTTGGAAAGACCTCTTTCCTGTTT
Organism: Sturnira hondurensis; assembly: GCF_014824575.4. Classification (NCBI taxonomy): domain Eukaryota; kingdom Metazoa; phylum Chordata; class Mammalia; order Chiroptera; family Phyllostomidae; genus Sturnira; species Sturnira hondurensis. The sequence continues at coordinate 20,766 of NW_028074957.1, read as the reverse complement.
TGGAAATGAGAGATTTAAGATGGGAGCAGACAACCAAAGAACAAAAGCAGGTAATAAACGGGGAGGAAACGAGACCTCACCACCTACATCACAACACTACATGCAGCATGCACGTTATGCTTCTGTGAGTTGTACATTTGAAATCCTGTGTGGTTTCTTTTTTTTTTTTTGCTTTTAGGCATCCTATAAGGATTCTTTTTTATTTTATGACTTCATTTTATGTTGCGGTAAAACCTAGGACACTGCAAGGGCACCTGGAAGAGTGTTTTGCTCAGAAAGATAAAAACTTCTGGGCAGATGGAATTATGAAGTTGCCTGAAAGATGGCAGAAGGAACAAGAGTGTGAACACGTTGTTCAAAGTTATTGGTAAAAAATGAAAAAAATGTTTCTTTTACTGTTACCTACACAGTAAGCAAATGTTTTGGCCGACCCAATAAATTAAATTTTAAAAAAGAGAAGAAGATCTGCACTTTTTGTTCCATGAACACTCACCCTGTTTAGGATGACACTGCTCAGCAGCCACACTTCTCGCAGGTCCTCCCCGGAGCTCTGTAAGGCTCCAGCCTCACAGGGAAGCTTGAGATTGTTTTAAATCTGTGTTTCCTGCCTGGTTCCTGCTCTGGGCACCAACCAAAAAATGGTTTTCCAGGTTTCCCTTCCACAATCCATGCACTGCCAGTCGAGAGACGCCATACTCGGTGTGCAGGGAGGAGATTGTGCTTCTGGAGAGTGGCAGGGCACTGCCCCTCAGGCCCAAATCTGGATCAGCCCCCTGACTGTGGTGCCAGTTGTCAGGTGCCTCTTTGTGTCCTTTCTCCCTTCTGGAGAGGCGAGGGTGGTGACTCCACGCCAGTGTGCCCAGGTGATTTGCAGTGGGCTGGGGGCGTAGGCGGGATCGTTCCAGGGTGCTGGGCAACAGCCTTTAGCCTGTTTGTGGTGGTTCAGAACTGCGGCCTCAGCGCGGCTGTGGCCTCGCAGTGGAGCTGCCTGGAAGGAAGGTCTTCCCGCGCTCGCTGGTGCTCCTTCCCTGGCCGATTGACCGACCTGGGCTGCTGGGGGCGATGGGGAAATTGGGGGCTCTAGCCCTTAGGCAATTGGGCCCTTGGTGGAGATGTCTGGCTTTCACGGTTTCCTCAGTTTGTTTCTCCCCAGTTTTGCTCCAGGGCTGTCACTGAACCAGGCCAAACGGGATAGATGGATAGGTTGCCAGGCAGCGGGCTGTACTAGCTCCTTGAGTCCGTTCATCCGAGGCGTCTCAGCAGATCTTTTCACAACTGGATCCGCCACCAGAGTCTATTCAGCCCATATGCATGGCCTCCTGGGTCATGGTCACCAGAGAACATTAGCTCCCTATTTTCCAAGTCCAGTTCCGGAGGTGGGGTGGGTACGGGTGGCATGTGGAGGCCCTGGAGGGTGAGGCAGAGTGGGACACGGGTGCCTGGGTCCCAGTTCCTGGACTCAGTTATTCTCCACCTTTATTCTGAAGCCCCTATAGGGTGTTCGGGACCCCAGAGAGTTGTCCCACAGGTGGGCCAGAGTTGGGGACCTTCTCGCACTTCTGGGTCACCTCCTTCTCCTCCTCTATCTTCTCCACCCCTGGTAGACCTGCAGTCTGCAGTCCTGGGTGGGACCTGTTGAGCCCCTGCTGCTCAAGGTTGTCCTCAACCTAGAGGAACATCTGGCGGCCTGGGCAGTGGTTGTGTGGGTCGAGGTGAACCCATTTAGGGGCTCAAACATGGAAGTGTGGCCACAGTGCACAGCTTGACCAGCTGGCCAATACTGGCTAAGTGACTCACCCAACAGCTCTTCACCCTTGCAAGCAATGCTTTACTGCTGTAGAAGGGAGGTGGGGGAAAGAAGGCAGATGCAGCCTGGTGGTCAGGATGTGGCAGGAAGAACGAGTTCGGGCAACAGGGAGTAAATGTTAACATCTTAAATTTATTCTTCTAACTACATTTCTCACCATGCAAACTGTGTTAAGGTTATAAATTTCTCCATTTATATTATATATAATTTAACATATTATGTATAAATTACACACACACACACAAACTGGAGAATGTATAATATCATCATTGCAATCACCAGTTACTGTTTCTGTTACTGTCTATCACTGAGAGATGTTTTCCAGTGGCATCAGTAAAGACAAAAAAACTTCGTCTTTAAAAGGGTCCTCTTTTTCCCCTCATGGAGTGTAGTTTCTGGAGGCGAGCAGTGTGTTGTGTTTTAGGCAGGCCTGGCATCACCCTGCATTGGGTTCAATCCTGTCTGAAGATGTGGATTCTTTCTGTCACTTCCACTGCAGCTGCTGGCCTTGCCCTGGTGCCCTACACCTTCACTTCCATGTCATGAACCTCTGCCACACAAAGGACGCAGGGCCAGAATCTCAGGTCAGCCCACAGAATCAGCTGTACAGACGTGGTGAGAGTTCTGTGATGAAAACCATCAACTTTCTTATTTCCAGCCTTTTCTTCACTCTGCGACCTTCATTGATAATTAAATAAAAGCTTACAGGATCAAATTTTCACCTGCCACTGGGAAGTTATGTAAATTCAAATATTGATTTCTCCATTGTAACTGGCTGATTGAAAAAGCACTACCCTCAAATTTTTTAAGTATTCAATTTATTCATGTCACACTGATTAATGAGATTACATCAGTTTCAAGTGCAATTTTTTATAAGCATCGTGTATATGGTAATGCGTGTTACCACCCAAAGTCCAGTCTTTAATGGTTTTTTGAAAGATAAATGTGATATGAGATGTCTAAAAATCATCATTTTATTTGAAAGACCGTATTGAAATTATTAATAAGAATATAATAGATTGCTTCTCGGCCTTTTGGCTAAGATCAAGTGAAGAATACAATGGCCTTCACTGCCCCATTAAATCAGCTTTGCTGGATAGTCATTTATAAAGCATTTAATGCAAAAAGTTCAGTTTACACATTTAGTCCTAGTTTGAATGGAACATTTTCCAAGATAGATCATTTATTAGGCCCCAAAAGAAGCCTCAATAAAATCAAGAAAGTTAAAATATATCTACCCTATTATCTGACCACAATGTTAAATATAACAAAAATTAAGTATAAAAATGAGAGAAAAAACACAAGTGTATGAAGATGAAACAACGTGCTTATAGCTGAAAGAATAAAACAAAGAGAAAATCAAATCTACCTTGAGACAAATAAAACTTGTTAGAAGACAAGTAAAAGCAGAACAGAAAACACTATAGCTATGCAAAGCTACCAAAGGAACAGAAAACCTTTCCAAAGATTTATTTACATTTATTTACAAATACCATCTGATCTATCAAGGCAAGCGCCAACACACTCTCCTCTGAGAGAGTGCTCGTGCCATCCTTTTTCTCCACAGGACTTGGAAGTCCATCTGAATTTGTCTCGTATCTCATCCGTAATGCTGCAGACACTGTGGGCCAGTGTCAGCATCCATTTCTGTTTCCAATATTTCAATGCTGTTGTACAAAAATGCCTTTGATTTCTGAATATTGACCCTGTAACCCACTGTTTCCTCAAGTTCATTTATTAGGTTGACTAGTTTTTTGCTGGAGTCTATAGGATTTTCTGTGTGCACTATCATGCCATCTGCGAACAATGATAGTTTTACTTCCTCCTTTCCAATTTGGATGGCTTTTCTTTCTTTTTCTTGTTTGAGTGCTGTGGCTAGGACTTTCAATACTATGTTGAATAGGAGTGGTAAAAGTGGGCATTCTTGTCTTATTCGTGATCTTAGTGGGAAAGCTCTAAGTTTTGGTCCATTGATTATGATGTTGGCTGTAGGTCTCTCATGTACGTACTTTCTTATCTTGAAGAATCCTCTCTCTATTCACACTTTGCTGTGTTTTTATTATAAGTGGGTGTTGTACGATGTCCAGTCCTTTTTCTGCATCTGTTGATAGGATCATATGAATTTTGTGTTTGATTTTCCCATTTGACCTAGGATGTCAAACTCCTTGGCATACACATCTTTGTAGTACTTTCCTATAATCTTTAGTATTTCCGTGGTGTCAGTGGCAATCACTCCTCTTTCATTTCTAATTGTGTTTCTTTGAGTCCTTTCTCTTATTTTCTTGATGAGTCTGCTGAAAAGTTTGTTGACCCTTTTCAACAGAACGCTCCTGGATTTATTGATCCTTAGATTTGTTCCTTTAGTCTCTATGTCATTTAATTTTGCTGTGATCTGCCCTGGCTGGTGTAGCTTGGTGGATTGAGCGCGGGCCTGCGAACCACACGATCTCGGTTCGAATCCCGGTCGGGGCGCATGCCTGGGTTGTGGGCCAGTTCCCGGCGGGGGCTCACGAGAGGCGGCCATGCATTGGTGTTTCTCTCCTTCTCTACTTCCCTTCCCCTCTAAAGATAAATAAATAAAAATATAAAAAATTTTTGCTGTGATCTTGGTTATTTCTTCTTCTACTTGCTCTGGGCTGTCTTTGTTATTGTTCCTCCAGTTCTTGTAGGTGTAGGGTTAGGTTGTTAATTGGAAAAGGTTCTCTCTATTTTAGGTAGTCCTGTATCACTATGAACTTCCCTCTGAGGACTGCCTTCTGTGTGTCCCATGGGTTTTGGACTATTGTGAATTCATTTTCATGTTTCCAGAAACATTATGATTTTTTCCTTGATCTCATTCATAACTCATTCATTGTTTAATAGCATGCTCTTCAACCTCACTGATTTTTAGTGTTTTTGAGTTTTTTCCTTGGGGTTGGTTTCTGGTTTCAAGCCCTTGTGGTCTGGGAAGATGCTTGATGTGATTTCAATTTTATTGAATTGTTGAGACTTAGTTGGTGTCCTGTCCTATGCTCTATCTTTGAAAATGTTCCATGTCATTTGATTGGAATGTAGATTTTGCTTTTTTAGGTTGAAAGGTGTTATACACACACACATGTAGACACATCAGCGAAGTCCATCTTATCTAGAGCATTGTTCAATGCCGCAATATCCTTGTTGATATTTTGTGAGGAAGATCTATCTATTTTTGACCGTGGGATGTTAAATCCCGTGGTCCAAGTGTGTTGCTGTCTTCATCTTTTTTGATTTCCTCCAAAATTTCCCTGATGTACTTGGGTTCTCCTACATGGGGTGCATGTACATTTATAATGTTTCTATCTTCTTGATACAGATTCTTCCCTTGAGTATTATGAAATGTCCTTCTAGGTCTCTTTTTCTGGCTTTTGTTTTAAATTCTAATTTGACAGATGTAGGTATGCTACCCCAACCTTTTTTTCCCTGCACATTTCTATGGAGTATTTCTTTCTAGCCCTTCGTTTTCAGTCTGTGGAGGTCTTTTGTTCTTGGGTGGGTCTCCTGTAGGTAGCATGAGTGTGGGTACTGTTTTCTTATCCATTTATCTATCTTACATCTTTTGATTAGAGCATTGAATCCATTTACACTCAAAGTTATTATTGATAGGTTCTCATTTATTGCCTTTTCACTCTCTCTGTACCTGTGTTCCTTTCTCACTCGCTGGTTTTCATGCTTGTCTTAAAGCAGTCCCTTTAGCATAGCTTTTAGTGCTGGTTTTGTAGAGGTGTGTTCTTTCAGTCTTCTTTTGTCTGGGAATCTCCTTATTCGGCCTTCCATTTTAATTGAGAGCCTTGCTGGATAAAGTAGTCTCAGTGGCAGACTTTTGTTTTTCACTAGTCAGAATATTTCTTGCCATTATTTTCTGGCCTGTAGTGTTTCTGCTGAGAAGTCACCTGCTAGCCTTATCGGGGTTCCCTTTTGTGTTACTTCCTGTTTCTCTCTTGCTGTCTTTAAGATCCTCTCTTTGTCTTTAAATTTTGCCACTATACTCATGATGTGTCTCACAGTGGGCCTGTTTGCCCAAACAGGTTCCTTGTGATGAGAACCCTCTCTGTATGCTGGACTGGTGTGGCTTTTTCTCGCATCAAATTAGGAAGTTTTCATCATTACTTTCAAAACAGGTTTTGTCTGCCTTGCTTCTCTTCTTCTCCTTATGGAATCCCTATTTTACAAATATTATTCCATTTCACATTTTGCTTCATTTCCTTAACCCCTCCTCATTCCTTTTTAGTCTTATTTCCTTTTCTTGTTCTTTATGGGAATGTTTTCCTATTTTGTCCTCCAGTTCACTGATTCAACCCACTGCTTCACTGAGCCTGCTTTTAATGACTTCGACTGTGTTCTTTAATTCAGAAATTGTATTCTTCATTTCTTCCTGGGCCTTGTTGATTGCCTCTATGTCCTTTTCTATCCTGATATAGTTTGGAAGAAGTTTCTCCTAATTTCCCTGTAGTTTTTGTCATTTGCTATGATTTCCTTGTAACCATCATTTTAAACTCAGTATTTGATAGCTGACCTGCCTGTATTTCATTTAGAATTCTTTTTCAGGATTCCTTGTTTCCTTTTGATTAAGCGTTGTTTCTTCATCTTACCACTGTTAGTGGGACTCCTCTCTTTTCCTCCTGTTTCTTAAATTGATCAGTTTTGAATTTCTGACTTGGTGGTGTGAACTCCTGTAGTGAGAGGCCTGTGAGATTCATCCATGCAGTGTCCTTAACTACCTAAATGGAATGTTCTTGGGATGTCTTTTATGGTGATTTTCTGGATACAATAGGATTTTTATTGTTGCTGAGTCATTCTGTTGTGGGTCCTTCCCTGTCATTGGTTGACTGAGGATCACTCCGCCCAATACATCCTGTGTGCTGTTATACAGATACTGCCTGAAAAAAACCACAGAGTTCAAAAAACAAACTCACAGCTGCAAATATAACTCCTTCCCACAATCTCACTATGAATACCAAATGAAACAGTATTAGTAAGGACGTAACAAGATGTAGACGATGATAAAAAAGGAGTGTGGATATGAGATGACCTGCTGAAAGAGAAATGATTTTGAGAGGGAAGAAGGAGGAGCACTACTAAGAGTTGAGAGTTGGAGCAATGGAAGGAAAGAAGGGAAAGTTCATCTCGTGAAAAAATAGGGAGTGAATGGAGAGGAATGCAGTAGGAGAAGGAATGTGTACAATATTAGGTTTAAACAGAAAGTAAAATACTATAAAATAAAGTGGAGGGAGAGGAAGGAAGAAAAATATTAAATAATTAATAAAAATATACTAGCCAAATTGGAGAGAAAGATCCACGGGAGTACTGTCAACAACATGCGAACTAAAATAACTACAGATTGTATGGGAATAATAGTGTCAAAAGAAACAAATAAAGTCTAAGAGGTTGTTAGAGAATTGGGATTTGATTTTTCAGTGATAGAGGGAGAGGGAATACTGAGACTGAGGAAGAAAAACCAGACTAAATGGGGGATAAATTAAAATTGGGGGTGTAAAAAGAAGAAAAAAATATACGAGAAAAACAGGGGAAGAATGAAAGAGAAAGAAGAAAGACAAATAAAAGAAAAAGATTTAAAAAGAATAATTAAAATTTGAGTCAACAACAAAAGAGTAGGAGAGGATTCCAGGAAAATTTGTTATTTGAAATACTTAATTACTGAACCTCCAATGATTACGTTACAAAAATAATGCTACAACATGTACCCTGCCAACAACCAAGGATAAACTCTGTTAAAGGTTCAGAGAGAATGCAGGCATTTTAGGAGGCGGGCATAAGGATGCGAAATGACCCTTGAGAAGAGAATTCGTTTTGAGTGTCTGGACAGGGGAGTGTAGAATGGGAACAGGCTTTAGTTAGGGAGAAAACCAAATTTGAAATGAAAATACTGTAAAAAAAGAGGGAGGTAAAATGGGCTAAGAGAAGGGAGGTACAAAATATGTCAATTGAAATACCCTGTCAATTGAAATACCCTGATTTTATACCTAGATTGGTATAAAATCTAGTGACTTCTTATATACAAACTGGCTGGACAAGAGATGAATGTTATAACGCTAGGCAGGAAAGAAATTATCGCAAATCATCAAGGGGACCCCAGTGGCTTTCATCTCGGTTGCCTCTTGTATTTCCCACTGCTTCGTCTTTCAGTATTTGCCTCTGGGGATGTCAGATCTTGACCCCGTCTGACCTCCCCCATCTGACTTGAGGCAGCCTGCTCCATACTGTCAGCAATCTGCTGTCACTGACTGTCTCCTTCAGTTGTTCATCTGGTCGCTCTGCACTCAGCAGTCATGTTGAAGCACCTTAGGGTAGGGTGAAATTTCTCTTGGTGTGCAGGCTGTTGTTTTTCCTCAGGCTGCTGGTCTGCCTGAGCCCCACGGTTCCTGCATATGGGTGTTTGCTGAGCACTGGAACCTGGTGGCTACTTTCTCAGTTCTCTCTCCAAAGCTTCCAATCTCAGTCTCTCATCAAGTTTCTCTAGTCCAATGTGCCCCAGCCTTGCCAGTCATCTGCTATCTCTGGTAACTCCTTTGGTTGTTCATTTGGTGTGTAGGACTCAGCAGTCAAGCTTAATAGCAAAGGGCCAAGGCAGAGAGCCTCCTGGGGTTAGGGCTATTGTTTCCCCTCAGGCTCCTGCAGCTGGGAGCAGAGCACTCTGCCTGAGCACAGAGGCTGCTGCCTGTGTGGGGCATGAATCAGCACCCAGGTCCCACTGGCTACTCTCTCAGTTCTCTCCCCCAGACTTTCCTGCCCCTCTGTTCAGGCATCTCCAGCACACTATGCCCCCGCCTTTTCTGGAGCCCTGGTTAAGTGGCTGCAAATTAAGATTTGTGTGTGGGCTCTTTAAACAGCCCTCGAGTCTCCAACCATCTGTCTCTGGCAGAGAGCAACCCTGCCACTTTTCCCTGCTCATTGTTATTTGTGTGTTTTTTGGTCCTTGGTGTTCCAGGCTGGGAATTCTGGCTTAGGGTTTAGACCTCCATCTCCTCTGGGGGATGATCCTTTCAGCCCTGCCACCTGGGAGCACCTAGACAGCCCTCTTGAGTCTGTGCCCCACTGCTTACCAGAAGAATTCTGCCAAAATTAGTGGTGTTTTTCCAAAGTGATATGCTTGTCTCTTGCTCTTCCTCAGTTGTTTGTTCCAGGTGATTTCTCCAGAATTGAGTTGTAATTGCAGATTGGTTCTGGGAGGACCCCAGTGTGATTTCCATTCACTTGTCTACCCTCTTCCTTCTCAGTATGTGTTGTTTTTAAACTACCATCCCCAGATATCTGCAGAACAGTGAGGTCAACAGTCTTGTAGACCTTCTTCAATAATGGAGGTTGTGTGCCACACCAGTGCAGCCTCTCAGGGCTGGTGCACATGGTGTCATTGACTCCATGTGCCAAATCAGCAGTCCTGCAAGGATCCCCTACGTGTGTACGAGTGCCTGAGTACGTTTGCTGGGGCTGCTGTAACTTAGGACCCCAGTGGACGGTGTACAGAGCCGTCACTTAATTTTTCCCCATTCCAAAGAAGAGGAGTTAGAAGTGGGGGTGCCAGCAGGGCTCGATCCTTTTGAGGGTTTCTTCTTTCTTGTTTATATGTGCCTGTCTTCGCACTCTTTGTCACC
>NW_028074957.1:0-10429 GCF_014824575.4 Sturnira hondurensis | reverse complement strand
TGTCTGTTCAAGTCCTTTCCCCATTTTTTAATTGGGTTAGTTGTCTTCTTAGAGTGAAGTCGTGTGAGTTCTTTGTATATTTTGGAGATTAAACCTTTGTCTGAGGTATCATTGGCAAATATGTTTTCCCATACAGTTGGTTGTCTTTTTATTTTAATGCTGTTTTCTTTAGCTGCGCAGAAGCTTTTTATTTTGATGAGATCCCATTTGTTTATTCTTTCCTTTATATTCCTTGCTCTAGGGGACATATCAGTAAAAATGTTGCTGCGTGAAATATCTGAGATTTTCCTGCCAATGTTTTCCTCTAGGACTTTAATGGTGTCACAGCTTATATTTAAGTCTTTTATCCACTTTGAATTTATTTTGGTGTATGATGTAAGTTGGTGCTCGAGTTTCATTTTTTTGCATGTAGCTGTCCAGTTCTCCCAACACCATTTGTTGAAGAGACTATCTTTACCCCATTCTACGTTACTGCCCCCTTTGTCGAATATTAATTGACTGTAGAGAGTTGGGTTTATTTCTGGGTTCTCTATTCTGTTCCATTGGTCTATGTGCCTGTTTTTATGCCAGTACCAGGCTGTTTTGATTACAGTGGCCTGGTAATAGAGTTTGATATCAGGTACTGTGATCCCTCCTACTTTGTTCTTTCTTAACATTGCAGCTGCTATTTGGGGTCTCTTATGACTCCATATAAAATTTTTAAGTGTTTAGAACAATTATTATTGAACAACAGGATTTAAAAAAGAATATATATATATATATATATATATATGCAGGTAATATATATATAAAAGACTAATTTACAATCGGATTTCAACGTGTCCAACACAATCCCAGTATTCCTTGATTTTCATTTCTCCAAGGTTCCTTTGAGTCACCTGTCAACTTTTTCCATCAACATGGATTGAACATTCATGAGTCATAGGCTGATACTCATGCTTAGTGATGATCTGTGCCCAGTGAGGCATGACCAGGCATTTTTCCCTATGCAGTTTCTGCATCTCAAAATTACCTTTCATGTAAAAGAAAAAAAATGAGTGTCATTTTGCAAGTCACTGATTTCCAGTGGCTGTGTCTTCCCCTCTTGTACACACTTCCCACATGGAGCGGGACAGTGTCCCCAAACCATTGCCACCCATGTGAGGAACAGAGGCTCAAGTAACTAAGGGGAAATGCCTTACAGCCCCAGCTTCGGACATTTCTCAGTTCTAACCTGTCTGACCTTCAGCAGTCATTTGACATACCCAATCCTGTGATTTCGTCTCTATAATGAGGGTGCTCTTTGAGGTCTTGTGGGTACAAAACTCTTCACATAGGTTATTAACAGGGAAAATCGGTTATGCCTCATTTTAAATAAAATGTCTAGAAAATAAAAATGGTATCAACAGCCCCATCCTACAAATGTAGATGGTACTTTTAGTGCCTACTGATAAAACCCTATTCAGCATAGGCTGTCCTCACCCTTCTCTTGCACAAGTACTTGAGGGGCTGTGAGTTTTGGATGAGGTCCAGATCTCAGTCTTCCTGATATTTCATAGTGATGCCACTGACAGGATGTCTATACTGGTCACACCCACGGTGCACTTGAATTAATGCTTAATTCTATTAAACATCCAAATGGCAAGCCCTCAAAGGACAAATGACAATGAGTATGGAAGATATTATGGCTCTAGGTTTCCTCAGTGGAAACACCGCCCCCTTCACCATGTTCAATTCCATACATTGGCTTTCACCAGAGCACAAATGTTCTTGGATCATCTGCTTTCTAGGTGAGCATGTGTCCCCTTTCCAAAACAGCTGTGATTCTGCCCACTCCTAGCAGAATTGCATGAAAATGTCACCATATCTCCCTAAGCCTCAATTTTTTCTTTGAAATATGAGGTGACTGAGGACAAACCTCATACTGTTATCACAGTATGTGTATTTATCTGTGTACTTTCTGTGTAATTATCACAGAAAGTACAGTGGGAACAATGCAGGTAGATCTTACCTGGCTCCTGGCTCCTGGCACCACAGATATGGCTTCTGGATGTGTTAGAGCAGTCCATGGCAATGACTTTATTCTGTCCACCATGGAAATTCACCTGCCCCACCAATTGTGGCCTATGGCATTTCTGAGCTTGGATATCAAATGGAAAATGGTCTGTCAAGAATTTGGGGAAGGCACTTCGGAAACTTTGGTGCTGTGTTTGGCATGTCCATAGTTGGACTTTCTGTGGATAATGGGGTTCCCCAGGATCACTCAGGTACGTTGGATGGTTCTGGTCGGACTTCATTTATTCTGTAGTATGTATGGAGCTCCTAGTACAAGTAAGTCCTAGTAGAGTCAGCGAGCATCCATCAGTGAATGGAGCAGACACTATCCTAAGGCCTCAATTCTACACAATAAGTCAGTCAGTCACAATAGATGTCATTTGCAGGTAAAACCCTCTGTCCATTACACTGGAGATAATCAAGGTGTTTTGGACACCTGAAAGCCTACCTGCTTATAATAACAATGGACAGTCACCAAGAAATCAAATAAATAGCTGGGTGGTATCCGTGTCCAGGAGGAAGACACCCTGTGTCATGTGTACACTGGGTGTGGGAGGAAGGGTCTGGCAACAGCCACATCTTAGAGATCTGATATCTAAGGGCAGCTTGATCCCTGGTGGCTTCTAGCCCAAGAAGACAGAATAGGGAGAAGTGTGGATAGGGCCCGTTGCCTTGTAGAATTGGCCAAATGCTGGGCTGCATTTTGCCCTAGGGTCCCTAACCCAACAGAGTCTGCTCAGCTGACCCCTCTCCAGTCAACTCTCCTCACCACCATCCCCACAGTCCAAGTAGGAGATGTGGTCAGAGCCTGCTCACCCATCTATCTCAGATGAGCAGGTGCATGAATGTTTGGGGTAGGTATTGTGTAGACCTTGAGAAGAAATGTCATTGGGAAGAAAAGACTCACAGGGTCTCAATGCTAAATCCACTGCATTGCCATGCCTCCCAGCCCACAAAGCTCAGGGTTGGCATTGGGGTGTCCCCTGGTTACACATGGGCATGCTCAGAGGCCCAGTCCCAAGAAGTACTGCCCTGAGAGGACAGCGTAGAAGGATAATTCCAGACTCTGACTGTGCTGCCCAACTGCCTCTCCCCAGGACTATTGCTTCTCCAGGGGGAGCCTGGCCGCACCAGGTTCAGGAGTTTGGCCAGCCCCTACATGACTCCTGGTTCCATCTGAAGCAGGCCTTGGTGCAGGTCAACTTCCGTACTTCACAGCAGCTGTGCGAGGCCCAAGTTCTTTGGGTCAATCTGGAATATCAGAGCCCCAGGACGCAACATGAGGAGGTGAGGGAACTGCAGTCTGGGAAGATGACCTGGGAAGGGGAGGTTCATTGGCAGAAGTTCCCTTAAAGCCAGTGACACCATTCCTGTCTCTAGAAAAGCCAGGAAAAATTAGGTATGTGTGTGTGTGTGCATGTTTATTTCTCTCTGCTGCTCTAGATCCATTTGCAGGGTTCAAGGACAATGCACATCGACAGGAAGTATATGCTGATAGACTAGTGCCCGGCGCAGCTAGAAGTCTGACCCTGGCCTGGCCTAGCCTGATGCAGTGCCTGAAACCAGGACGGAGGCTTCTGTTGTGCTTTTTCTTCCTTGCCCTCTTAAGGAGTTCTAAGCTTTATTCTAAATAAAAACAAGGAACATACACGAACAATGGATTTATAATAGCAAGAATGATAATTTTCAACAAAACCAGTTTGTTTATATAAAATATATTTCATGAAATAAAATAGTGTAAAAGAAATAAAAATAAAGTTAATTGGAAAAGTGTGTGGATAAGCTATAATCATATATATAACATTATGTAATTTTTGTGTGTATATTATCATATATACATATCATACATATATATATGGTCGATTGTAAAAAATGTTCACTATAAAACGTATTTCTTAAAATAACTCCTCGAATTTAAACCTATACAATTATAAATGATATAATTATGAAATAGAATGGAAATCTGTGCACCAATATGTTGCCAGTGGTAACTGCAGAAAATGGAACTAATAGAAATGACTGCTCCTCCCCTTTTTGCTAAGTGATTCTTTTGGTTTTCATACAAGGATCATGAATTATAATAAAAGACTTTGAATACTATGTATCTTTATATGTTACACTTAAGTATCTTTACATTCAATAATATGACCATTATGTATCATATTTTTGTAAATTTTCCCAGCACCGTTTCAGAGTTTGAAACAGTCACATTAGATGCAAAATTACTTATGGGACTATATTTTACTTCACTCATCATTTAGTTGAAGTTTATATTTGAGCAGTAATAACAACTCCAATTGGCTATAACTACTATTTAAAATCACTGAGGGTGGAGACTGCATTTCTTTGGTTTTAACTAAACTCATTCAAAAGAACTTGCTCCACCAAACACTAATTCTCCTTCCTTTTTGAGCCTAGAATTTAGCCTAACAGTACAACTCAACTTAGGAACAGGCAATGGTTGTTTAGTGGAACTGGCCTGGGAATGGAGAGTGTATGCCTCAGGCAGGACTGTAGTGTGTGGGTTTATGCCTTCTTATACAAAAGCTTTCCCAGCAAGGCCCGGGTGACTTTGACAGTGTGTTCATGAAAGCTGGGAACAGTGAAAGGAAGAAAGCAATTCAGGTAGAGGAAGCAAGAGGAGAGAGCATATGCAGTGTTCTGCTTTGGTTCCCTAGAAACTTTACAGAAAAGAAGTGAGCCGAGGCAGGGCTGCCTTTATCTCACTGGCAAGTCAGAGACAGGCTGAGGGGGACATCCAGGACGAGCTACCACTGTCAGAGGCACCCCTGGTTGTAAGTCACCTATGGAACCTTGAGTGTAGGACGAAGCAGAACATTGAGGCCTGCTAAGGAGCAGGTAGTGCTCTAGAGTGAGTCCACGCTGGCTCTTTGTCTCCAGTGTTTTTATTGGTCTTCTGCTGGTGAAAATTTTGTGGGAGCATTTCAGTAGAATAAAAGTTTCAGGTGTGGTTTTCTTAAGCTGATGCATGAAAATGAGCTTATAGGGGAATTTGAGATTCTCCTTTGGTCTGTTTTATGGTTTTACTCTTATCTTGGGTCTGTGAGGCTTTAATCAGTTGTCATTTGTTCCCCCAACTTTCTTGGTCCTTGGGATTAGGGAAGAGGGGAGGGAATTTCAGGGGAAAAGGGTGAAAGGTTTGCAGGAACAAGTAGAAAGCACACATGGAAAATAGCAGTGGTCCTCTAGATCCTTCCCCCTTTCCCCTGAAATTCTTTCCCCTCTTCCCTCTGGACACTGTCAGCCTGTTCTGTGTTCGAGTGTCTTTTGTAATATTTTGCTTGTTTATTTTGTTATTTAGGTTCCTGTTAACTGTGAGATCAGATGGTATTTCTCTTTCACCACCTGGCTTATTTCACTCAGCATAATGCTTTCTAGTTCCATCCATGCTGTTGCAAAGGGTAGGAGCTCCTCTTCTCTTTCTGCTGTATAGAATGTCATTGTGGAAAGGTACCATGGCTTTTTTGATCCACTCATTGAGTAGTGGAAACCTAGGTTGCTTCCAGCACTTGGCAATTGTAAATTGTGCTGCTATGATCATTGGGGTGCATAGGTTCTTCTGGATTGGTGTTTCAGGTTTCTTAGGGTATAATCCTAGCAGTGGAATCACGGGGTCAAAAGGCAAATCTATTTTTGGTTTTCTAAGAAAGTTACATACTGTTTTTCATAGTGGTTGTATCAGTTTGCAGTCCCACCCACAGTGCACCAGGGTCCCCTTTTCCCCACAACCTCTCCAACACCTGTTGTTTGTTGCTTTGCTTGTGATTGCTATTCTGACTGATGTGAAGTGCTATCTCACTTTGCCTTTAATTTGCATCTCTCTGATAGGCAAAGATATTGAGCATGTTTTCATGTGTCTCTGGATCCTTTGTGTGTCCTCCTTGTAGAAGTGTCTGTTGAAGTCCTTTTCCCACGTTTTAATTGGGTTCCTTGTCTTCTTAGTGTGGAGTCATGTAAGTTCTTTATATATTTTGGAGATGAAGCCCTTGTCTGAGGTATCATCGGCAACTATGTTTTCCCATAGGGTTGGTTCTCTTTTTATTTTAATAGTGTTTTCTTCAGCTGAGCAGAAGCCTTTTATTTTGATGAGATCCTATTTTTTTATCCTTTCCTTTATCTCCCTTGCTCTAGGGGACATATCAGAAAATAAGGAGCTGCGTGAAATACCTGCGATTTTCCTGCCTATGTTCTTCTCTAGGATGTTAATGGTATTACGGCTTATATTTAAGTCTTTTATCAACCTTGAATTTATTTTTCTGACACATGAGCAAACACTAGGGTGGGTGGATATGGCAGAAAGTGGGGAGGGCTGTGTGGGTGGGCTGGGATGGGAGTAAAAGACAGAAAACTGTACTTGAACAACAATTAAAATAAAAATATCTTAGACACACACACACAAAGGAAAATAACAATGGGGTGGAAACAGGGAAGGAGTTGAGGAGGAATGGGGTGGTGGGGAGTGTTGGGAGGGTAAAGATAAAAAACTGTACTTGAATACCAGTAAAAATTGTTAAAAAGTAATAAATAAAATGGGCAAGGCCCTGGCTGGTGTAGCTCAGTGGACTGAGCACAGGCCTGCGAACCAGAGGATCGCGGTTCGATTCCCAGTCAGGGCACATGCCTGGGTTGCAGGTCAGTTCCCTGCAGGCCAACTCCCAGCAGGGACGGACGAAAGGCAACCATACATTGATGTCTCTCTCCCTCTCTCCTTCCCCTCTAAAGATAAATATATAAATAAAATTTAAAAAAATAAAATAAAATGGGCAAAAATTTGAGCAGATATTTCACAAGAAGCCACTGTTGAAGGTTCCTAACACAAGGAACAACATGAGACAGTTGGTTTGCTTGTAAGTTTAACAAAAGACCAGTGGAAGGTTTTATGCATGTGGAAGATAATAATGAATCTTTTTGTAATTTCATCTTCTTAAGGTGCATACCTGAAATCAGGCTTAGTGGACCATGTGTTCCTAAGCTCAAAAGGTTGTCCTTGGGCCAATTCAGATCAGTGAATATGCCCCAAATATCCTCGTAAATCTTTCATAAAAGATTGTATTCATTTATTTTTGGAGAGATGGGAAGAGAAGGAGAAAGAAGGGAGAGAAACATCAGTGTGTGATTGACTTTCAAGCATCTCCTACTGGGCACCTGGACCAACACTCGCCCATGGGCTATAGACTTGGAATCGATTCAACTACACTTTAGATTGCAGGCGTACACTCAATCCAATGAGCTACACCAGCCAGGACCTTTCTTGTAACTCTTCTACCTCTGTTTTTCAACATCATATTCATGGTATGTCAGTCCTCGGGCATTAAGAGACATGATTTCATTCATGCCTTAGGATGCCCTTAGAAAGGGGTTTTCGCCTCAGTGTGGGAGAAAATGGTTTTCTCGACCTTGGAGACTGGGGAAGTGCTAAAAGCCCAAAGGCTTCCTCAAGACACACAACTGGTCAGAAACAGGAGTTCTAAACTGAGCTCTGTCCCCCAAACCAAGGACCTAATATGTTCCCAGGGACCTATGGAGGTGACTGTGTTCACTATCAGTGTACAGATACAGAGATGCCATGAGAGTGGAGGGTGAGGACTCAACAGCCCACACAGGACATTGAGAGGCTGTGATTGGAGGAAGAGGCTGAGGTCATAGAACCTTGAAGGGGTGACCTCACCTTCATTATGCCAGACCCCCAAGAGAAATTAGAACTCTGGTAACTAGGCACCCCCATTGTAGAGACAACTGCCTACCCAGGTCAGTTGAGTGTACACAGTCAAGAGGCTAGGATGCCTGTTTGCTGTTTCCCGATATTTCGAGGCTCCAGGCCAAAGAAAGCCGAGAGTGCGAAAAGTTTGTCATGGTTTAGATGCTGGCGGAAGGGCAGGCGTCATCGATACCTCCCACCGCCTGGCAAGTCACACCCTCAGGTGATGGTGGGTATGCAGGGCTGGTGCATTCCCGCCAGGCTAGCACTGGGATCCCACTTGGGCTGCATCACAGCACTTACCCCTCTTCTTGCATATGTGTGTGTGTGGGAGGTGGGGAGGGATTCTGGATGAAGGGTGCTCGTTCTTGGTACAAGATGCTTGTTAGGTGCCAGACACCTGAAGGGACTGTCAAAGTCAGAGCGCAGGTCCTGGCAGGCAAGATGGGAAGGTGAGTGTTGGAAAGAACAACTCCTCTTCTCACTGGGCCCTCAAGGTGTCATTTTAGTTCTTCCCAGACTAGAGGTGTTTTCAGGTGCTTCTGTGTGCCTGTCTGACGTGGAAACAGAAATTGTGGTGGGAACATGCCCAAGGGGCAAGGTGTAGACAGGCCCCTGGCAACACCTGACCATTTACTGGGCTTGGTCTTTGCAGAACTCCAAAGAGGATGTCATAGAGCTGGCTGATGGCTTCTCCTATGCCATTAGCCTGTACAGTGGACCAGTACACCAGGCCAGGAAGAGCACCCAGTGCTGGGCTGAGGTGAGAGCTGTTCCACACCTGGGCCCTGAGATGAATGGGGTGAAATCCTAACCTAGAATCCAATGTGGGGCTTTGAGGATTTCCCATGCCCATTTCCAAATGACTGTGTCTCCAATCCTAATACCAGGTTTCTGGTAGGGCAGGAAGCCATTGTTGACAATTATAAAATCGTGGGGAAAACATGTTGCTGTTCCATTATACTTGTTTTGAATATTGACTCTCCTGTAAAATGTACTTGGTGGAGCCATCACCTCTGCTCTCCTTGAACATCTTCATGTGTACATATCATTCCACAGAGAGGGTGGTTTTGCTACAACCACAAAGAAACCAACAAGGGAGGGGTTTACGTATTTGATACTATTTTTCTGCAACTTGGCCTGTCACAGAACACACAAACCATTTTAAGCCAGCCAGCTGAGGAGCTGTGGCCGTATACCCTATGTCTATCCATCTTACCCTCTAAAGAAGGTAATTTTTCTCAGTGATTCTCTTGTTAGACCTTGACATGATGCCATTCTGCTGTGATTTCAGCAGTGTGAGCAGAAAGAGCCTCACCGCCTCCTCATAGACTGTGTACTAGTTTGCTAGGTCTCCATCACACAGGACTGCATTTGTGTGGAACGTTACTGAGGATTCCTGGCTCAGTACACGGCTCTGTCTTTGCAGAACTCCCATGATGACATACTTGAGGAGCTAGTGCACGAGAAGGACTATAACGTGTACAAGGTGAAGGTACAGGTGCACGAGACCTGCACCACCATCCAGCAGCAAGCTCAGGTGAAGGCTGGGCCAGGGGTTCTGCACACCCAGGAAGCCAAGGTGACATGAGGGGACCTAGCGTATGAGCTCAAATAGGGGGATGGTTGCCTCTCGGCTTTCCCTGTGCTCTTTCTAAAGTGTCCCACTATCCCATGCACAGAAGAATCTGGACTCCCCCTTCTCCCACCCACTATACAAGACAGGAAAAAGACTTTCCTCACATGATTGTGGGGATATTCATAAAAAATGTTACACTTCACAGTAGAGATGGTGAACATGAGCATGTCGCTCTTTTCATTGATTTTCCTACCAGCCCCAAGATTCTGGTTGAGTAATCAGGTCTCCTGTCCTTGCAGGCCTCCCGGCCTTACGCATCATCACGCTGCATTAGAGGCTGTACACACACCATGAACAGAAAGTCCAATATAGGATCATTTGTCTGCACCTTTTGAGTTCACAGAGCAAGGCAAGCCATTGTGATTTGGCCAACTTAAACCATTTGATCTCCTTTACATCCGTCGTGTCTCATAAAGGAGGTTGTTTCCAGTCAGCCATTCTCTGACTTTGGACTTTGACATGATTCAGTTCAGCGTCTACTTCATCAGGGCTGCCAGGAAAATCCTCAGTGTGTCAAGACAGAGGGTACACCCTTGCCAGGGCAGCATTAAGACAGACCTGCAGGTTGCTTGGAGGTTTCTGATGCTTACTGCCCGGACACCGGGCTTGTCTTTGTAGAGTTTGAACGAAGACATCTTGGAAGAGGTTAGGACTGGCTTTAGTTACTTCACACCACTAGCCAAGGGGAAGATGCTTCGGGCCACTAATGCCAGCATGTGTTGCACTGAGGTGAGAGCTCGGTCTGGAGAGACTCTATACCCATGACCAAAAGGTGACATTGAGGTTCCCAAGAGCAGGTTCAATTTGGAAACTCCTGCAGGGACACCCAGTGTCATTCACAACACTGACCCACAGCCATATATACAGGAATCTGGACCTCATTTTCTCCCGCTACCTACAAGGGAGAGTAGAAGCAAAATACTTGTTGTAATAGGACTATTTGGAAACATATTTCTGTCATGATACACCACAAACATCTTTGTATTTATCTTAATCTTTTGTCGTTGTTGTTTAATTACCTGAGCCACTTTTCACGC
>NW_028074956.1:0-1153 GCF_014824575.4 Sturnira hondurensis | reverse complement strand
ATCCTCATTTTTTTTAGATTATTTTTCCTTCTTGTTGTTCTGATTGGTTGTTTTATGTTTCCTTATGTTCCATATCATTGCTTTGATTCTTGGCTTCTTCATTCTACTGTTGATTCCCTGTAAATTGTTCTTCATTTCAGTTAGTATACCCTTAATTTCTGCCTGTCTCCTTTTTATGCTGTCGAGGTCCTCGCTAAGTTCCTTGAGCATCCTTATAAAAAGTGTTTTGAACTTTGCCTCTGATTGATTGCTTATCTTCATTTTAATAGCTTTTTTCCTGGAGTTTTTCATCTGTTCTTTCATTTGGGCCATGTTTTTTTGTTTCCTCACTTTTGACAGCCTCCCTGTGTTTGTTTCTATGTATTAGGTAGAGCTGCAACGACTCCCTGTCTTGGTAGCATGGCCTAATGTAGTAGGTGTCCTGAAGGGTCCAGTGGCATAGCCTCCCCAATCACCAAAGCTGGGTACTCGAGGTTTGCCTTCCATGTGGGTTGAGTACACCCTCCTCTTGTAGTTGAGGCTTGATTGGTGTTGGTAGGGTAACGGGAGGGATTTATCCATGCCAGTCAGCTGTGAGGACTGCCTGTGACCACTGACTACCAATCTGTGGAGAATCAGCTGTGTAGGGGTAGTGTGGTCGTGTTCTGACATGGTCTGGCAGAATGATGGAGATGATGAGAGTCCCCCACTTCTCTTGCTACTGCCTCACTCAGTTTTGACATGATGTCCTAACACTGTACCACTCTGGGAGAAGGGCCTCTTCAGTTTTAATTCAGAATAACCACAAAGCTATAAGATTTTACATGCCCAGGGTTTCTTCACTTCAGCACTATTAACATTTGTGTTGTATTATTCTTTATTATGAATGTTGTTAAATGCATTGCTGAATGTTTAGCAACATCTCTAGCCTCTTCCTAAAGCTGCCAATAGAAACCTCCCAAATACTGAAAACCCAAAATGTCTCCAAACATTTATAAATGTTCCCTGGGAGATATTTACATAATAGTCCCCATTTGAGAACCTCTTTCCTAAACCATGCACAGGAACTACATGAGAAGCAATATTGGAGGTATCTGGGATCACAGACACAAGGAAAATGGCACTCCCCTGAGGACCTTACAGATTTAAACAATCATACATTTCTGCAACCCAT
>NW_028074955.1:0-669 GCF_014824575.4 Sturnira hondurensis | reverse complement strand
ACACACAAATAACTTGAACCAGGTTTTGGGTGGTTCACAACAGCAGTGACTTCGCCTTTGGAGACCAGAAATGGAAGCACTTAACGTTGGAAATATTGGAACATTGTACTTGAAGAGATATACAGCAGTTGCTGCTTTGAAGATGTGACCTTCATCAAACACTCCTTTTTGTTGTTTGCTTGTTTTACTTTCTTTACAATGTTAGATATTTTCTCAATTCTGTTTTCTTTGGCCTAGTCACTGATGTTTCTTGTCTCCTTTGTACACCTGTCTACTTTGTCTTGGAAGATGCCAATAGCAACTGGCAGGCTAGCTACTGAGAGGTTGGAATAAAGGGAAAAAAACATAAAGTGTCTGGAATCCATTTGAGATGATTCTTCAGTGCAAATAAATTAGTCTCAAAGGAAATAAATAACTTTAAAGGCTGAATTTGCTAATTGGAAAAAGTTTTCAATTCTATCTTAAACCAGAGTTGAAGATGAAAGATCCTAAACTCATAAATTATTTGAGAGCTAGGAGTTTCAGTATGTTTAAAAAATTTTTTTTACACTGTTAGGCCTTTTAGTACATTTCAAAGAGTAGCGAACAATACCAGGAAGTTTTTGTTTAATCTACCATAAAAGGAATGGGACTCCCAAGGTTGGTGCACGCCCTTCCCAGTGCTGTGAA
>NW_028074954.1:0-1659 GCF_014824575.4 Sturnira hondurensis | reverse complement strand
CAGCTTTTGCTGAAAGTGGCTTTGGTAAGGGAGGGAACGGATGGGTCGAGAAGAAAGTTGGGGACTACAGTCTAGTGGAACAAAGACACTTTGTCAGGCGGCAGGAGGGCCACATCCACCCTAAAAACCGGCCCGGGCTCAGAGCTCCCAGCCCCTGCAGAATGGGTCCCTCTCCAGCTGCTGGAAAACTAGCCACGGAAACCTCCAAGCCTCACTGCAGCCTGTGTGACAAGCTCTCGGGAGACCCAGAGCAACCAATCCCCACGGGGCTGGGCGGGTCTTCGGCTGGCCAGTCTGGAACCCAAGGGGCCCCGCCTCCTGTCCCCGCCCTCCCAGCTTCTTCTGGCCGCTCATTGGTGGGCAGGGCTGGGATCGCAGAACTGATTGGACCGCATCTCCCACGTGGCTATCCAGGTATGAATCTCGCCCGCCACCCACCGCGCCTTCTCTCTTTCTGAGGGCGGAAAGCCCAGGAGCCAGGAGAGGACACTGGTCCAAGGTGGGCAGCGCAGCAGGGGCCCCCGGGAACTGACGGGTAAGCGGGGAGCCTTGCCACGTGGAGCCCTTAGCCCGAGACCTTCAAAGTCCAGCCTGAGAGACCCCGATGCCCTCATCCCGAGGGGCCCCGAATCCCTTCAGCATCGAGGGGCCCAAGTGCGCCAACCCGGAGGACCCCCAACGCTTAGACCCCCAAACAGCCCGAAAACCCCACTTCCCCTCAGCTCGGGGGCCCCCTACGTGCAGCTCGCCCGGAAAGACCAAGTCTCCCCAAACTCAGAGACCCCGAATGCCGTCGTCCTGGAAACGAACTCCGTGGTGGGACCCGGAAGCCCCTCGACGAGAGGCCCCGACTCTCCTCAGCGGCCGGGGTCTGACCCTCCCCTCCCCCCAGGCCTCAGCGTCCTCAGCCCGGAAGACGCGGGATCGAGTCCTCAGGGACCCCGAGCCTGTCGGCCCGAGAGACGGCGGTCGGCCGGGGACCGCGCCTGCGTCCTGTGCGGGCCTCTCCGGATCCCCGGGTGCGCCTCCGCCCCCTTCCCGGGACGAGCGTGTTTCCAGTCGCCGCCGCCTCAGGCCCGGGCCGCGCTGAGGCGGCCCCTGGAGGGAAGGCCGGGAACAAAGGCCCCGCCCCGGCGGCTCGGTCCCTCCCCATCCAGGCCCACGGCCCCCTCTCTGGGCGCCCTGCCGACGGGGAGAAAGGCCGGTACCAGAACGTGAAGGGGAACTTCCACGGGCTCGCTGGGCCAGGTAGCGAGTGCGCAGGCGCTGGGCCCAGGGGCCTGGGGAACCCGCCGGGCTGCGGGGCTGGCCCCGGCTCAGGCGGCTCCCTCCTGTGTGGACACAGATGGGGAATTTGCTCCTATGTTAGAGCAGGGCTGGCGCTGATGGTGTAGCGCTCACAACTCACTGTAGACTCTCCCATCTCATCGGGGCCAGTCCCACGGGCTTCCTGGAGCTCGTCCTCCTCCAACCTCTCTGCTTTCAGGACAAAGGTTTTTGTCTCTTTCCAGGTCTCAGGGCCCTGAGACCAGCTTTCCTGTGTCACCACCGCAGGCAGGCCACCGAGCTCCAGGAGGAGGACCCTGAGGACGCTGATGAACAATGGGGTCCAGGGCAGCGAGGTGAGGGGCAGGAGGAGGCAGAGCTGCCCTCCCGACA
>NW_028074953.1:0-880 GCF_014824575.4 Sturnira hondurensis | reverse complement strand
TCCACATCTTCTGCTGACAAATCCCACACTCTTTCCTTTGGGCGGACCTTTTTGTTGGTATGACAGGGAGCATGACCTGCTGCCAGTAACCTGCTGGCTTTCTGAAACCAGCTCCTACTGCAGGACTCCCTGCTGAATTCACCACAAGGACACACACCTCCTTTGGATGAAGACCATCCTTTGGAGGGATGAGTGGTGGTCCCATTCTTTCCCTTCAATCTCTCCCTTTCCACAGTATTCTCAAATGCCAAAGAGTCATTGAAACATGAACACAGGTTTGGCCCACAACAGGCACCTAGTTACCTGACATAAAGACACTGCTGTTGTACATGGGGGAGAGAAAAATATGAACTACAAAGTCCATTTATACGAAAGTAATAACATCCATGAGTAAGTGCCATTCCCTTCAACATTCATAGATCATTCACTGCAGCTGACAACCTCTCCTGCTGGCCTGCACTAAGGTGTCCTTCCCAAGATGCACTTGAGACGAGAAGAGAGCCACACTTAGGGCATTTCCCTAATTGACCATAATGAGCTATAAAGCAAGATTAAACAAATTACAAAGAAATAAAATTATATACAGTATAATTCTGGCTCTTACTGCAGTTAATGTACAAATCAGGAACAAATGGTCATTAAAAAGTCCTTACATTTAGCCCTGGCTGGTGTAGCTCAGTGGATTGAGTGCAGGCCTGCAAACCAGATGATCGCGGTTTGATTCCCAGTCAGGGCACATACCTGGCTTGCAGGCCAGTTCCTGGCAGGGGCCAGTTCCCAGCAGGGGATGCACGAGAAGCAACCATACATTGATATTTCCCTTCTTCTCTCCTTCCCCTCTAAAGATAAATAAATAAATATATTTTTAAAAGTCCTTACA
>NW_028074952.1:0-813 GCF_014824575.4 Sturnira hondurensis | reverse complement strand
CACAGGAGGCCACCATTCATGGCATCAGCCGGGCTGTCACAGGTTCCCTCTGGGTCTGTGGGGGCAGGAAGGGAGCAGGGCTCTCCAGGGAGTCTCTCTGAGGTGTCACTCCCACTTGTTGGGCCAGAGAGCTCACTTTCACAAGAGGACACACCCCTTCCCCGAGCATCAAATCAAAAACAATGTGCAGTGAGCCCCTTAGAGTGATAAGAACACTAGTGGCTGAACTGACAGGAGTCCAAGAGTCGTTCTCACCCTCTATGCTCACAGTGTGTGACTTCAGGTATGCTTCGTCCTGTCTGTGGATCTTCATGACACCCTGGTTTGCTGTGTGTACAAGTCTCTGGGCTTTTGCATCTGAGGGAAAACCCTGATGGCCTTCTGATGCCTTTAGGACCCTTGGGTCCAAGTCATCCCTCGGCCTCCTTTTAACTTTGCTGGTCATCTAGCATCCGCACACTGTCCTTCCTGCCACAGTGCCCCTCCTTGTCTCTGCTGGTCAAACCTCAGGGGCAGGCTTGTCAACCCTTGAGGATCCTTTGGTTCTGTTTCTCCCCATCCCTCGACATATCTGAGCCCCACAACTTCTCCAGAGTATCTTCAGATTCACCTGAGAATGCGCTTCCCACGTTCGGGGTGACACAGAAACCCGCCAACACCTCCAGAGCAGAACAGCACCTAGCTCTCTGTGTGGTGCTCAGCTCTGTAGGTACCCTGCTGGGTCCCAGGGTTACAGTTGTGTGAGGGACATGGGGACAGTCGCTGCCTCCAGGGTAAGAGAGTGAATCTGCTGTTTTTAAGTTGAGACATTGT
>NW_028074951.1:0-507 GCF_014824575.4 Sturnira hondurensis | reverse complement strand
TATTACTCTTTCAAGTAGGTTTTCTATCCCTTGTTCTTCTTCTTCCCCTTCTAGTATTCCTATTAACCAGATATTATTACGTTTCATATTGTCTTGCATTTCTCTTAGACTCTCCTCATTTTTTTCTGATTCTCTTTTCCATTACCTCGTCCATCTGGGAGATTCTTTCCACCCTGTCTTCGAGCTCGCTTATGCGGTCCTCCGCCTCATCAGTCCTATTCTTCATACCTTCTACTGTGTTCTTCAGTTCAGAAATTGTATTCTTCATTTCCTCTTGGCCTTTGCTGATGGTTTCTATTTCCTTTTTCATGTTGGTATAGTTTGAGGAGAGTTCATTGTAGCTCCCCTGTAGTTTCTGGTAACTCGTTGTAAGTTCTTTGAATTTCCTGATAACCAGTGCTTTGAATTCAATATCTGATAGTTAGTTGACTTGCCTCTATTTCATCTAACATTCCTTCTGAGACTTCCTCCTTTTCTTTCATTTGGGGATTGTTTCTTTGTCTCCCC
>NW_028074950.1:0-639 GCF_014824575.4 Sturnira hondurensis | reverse complement strand
TTAGAGGGTGATCAAATTAGGATACTAATTGAAAATACTCATTGTTATACCACGTGGGAGATAGCCGACATACTCAAAATATCCAAATCAATAAAGTTACAGATGAAAATGAAAAAAAAATTGCTAGAAGTTTCATAGACTTTATCTTATGAAACTGCCTGTGTGAATATTGGGTTGTTATCGATAGGGTTTTAAACACAAGTTTTGAAATGAAGATGTTTTAATGCTGTTGCAAAAACATAGTGGATGCAATCAGGTTAGCATTGTTTGCCGTTGTTATTCTGTCTAGCCATAAGTCTAAGTTTTCCTATGTAAGCTATTTAGATATTCATTCAATTGAGATGGTTCAACTATAATTATTTTTATCTAACATCTCCGGACTAGTTCTAATGCTTAATTTCATGTGAATTTTAAATTTAAAGAATCCTGTAGATTTTAAATATGTTTTCCTATTTATCCTATATAAATCCTGTTTTCCATTCTGCCTAGGGCATTTTAAAGTCATTCTCTCAAAAGACAGTACATTATTCATCTGCCTGCATGTCAAGGAGGTAAATTTCAGAGAAAAAAATAAATTCAGGAACTGTGGCTCTTCTTGAAACTATATTTGAGAAATGCCCCCCAAATATGCATGGATTG
>NW_028074949.1:0-941 GCF_014824575.4 Sturnira hondurensis | reverse complement strand
TCCAGAGGTTTTTGACTTCATTCTGCCCCAGTAGCTTATATAAGGAGGCTTCCTCGGGGCCAACACCCGCGTCGTCTCTGTCGTCTTTGTGTCCCTGCTAGCGCCTAGCACAGCGCATTGCTTTTAACAGACATTCAGCACATGTTTTCTGAGTGCAGGTCAGAAAGATCTTCAAGGACAGTCCAACCCAGGCAAGAATGGTCATATTCCATTTCTGTTGCTTGATAAGCTGCCTGCTAATCAGAGACAATTTATAGTCAGCCTGCAGGCCCAATAAAATGGGAATGATTGACAGAACCAGGAAGGAAGGGATGAAAAAGCAGATTTCAGGTACCTTTGAGTCTCCTGGCAGCTGGAACAAAGAGCAGCTCGCTGGGGTGATAAGTTCCCGGGGCAGGTGAAGGAAGGAAACACCCTCCTCTTCTTGCATCTGCTGCGGATGCCTGGGAGTAGACCCCGGGGTGCGTCACCAGCCTGGGATAGGGGTGTCTGGCAGGGGCAGGGTGGAGAGGGGCACTTCCTTGGGCTGGAGGCACCTTAGGGCCCCCTTTGCATCCTGTTTGGTTGGGAAGCTGAGAATGACTGTCGCCTCCTGAGGTCAGAGGAGAGAGTCGGCAGTGAAAGTGACCTGGCACCTGCCTGGGGGGCTGAGCTGGCGGTTTAAGGGACTTTCCCAAGGGGATAGCTTCTGCCTTACAGGAAGGGGACAGTTGCTGTGCCTTTTGCACCCCCATTCCTGAGCCTAACCTCAGGGTTTATGGGTAGGGTTAACCCTTCCCACAGTGAGAATGTTGTCTAGTAAGCATTCTGCTCCTGAGTCCCTGCCCAGGCCCAGGGCAGCTTGGCCAAAATGTTCCACAACTCCCCACTGGGGGGGGTGTGTGTGTGTGTGTGTGTGTGAGATTTTGACTCTTGTAAACTAGAGTTTCCCTGGTGGTGAG
>NW_028074948.1:0-620 GCF_014824575.4 Sturnira hondurensis | reverse complement strand
TGCCTCATCACAATTTAAAAAGAGATGCCCTCCTCCAGGGTTTCATTTGGTTTGGAGTGTTGTCCCATGTACCAAAAGGTTGTGCGTGTGATCCCTGGTTGGGGCACATACCTAGGCTGTGCGTTTGATTGCCTTTGGGATTCCTGGTCTGGGTGCATACAAAGGCAACATATCAGAACTTGCCTTGCATTGGTGTTTCTCTCTCCCATCCTCTCTCTCTCTCTCTCTTAAAAAGCAAATGAAAAAATGTCCTCACGTGAGGATAAGAAATAAAATAAACACAAGAAAAATCAATAAACCTATCCTTGGATGAGGATCTTTTTAAAAAGAGCCTTCCTTTTGTACATTTATTTTATTAAAGAAGTAAATGCCTTTCAGCAACAAAAACTTTTTTCTATAATAGTGTATAATGGCAATTACTATAAATACTGAAAGGTCTAAATAGATTGAGCAACACTAATGAAATTGATACACTGAATAAAAACCTACCAAAAGGTATAAGTCCAGGACCAGATGGGTTTTTTGTTTGTTTGTTTTTTAAATATATTTTATTGATTATACCATTACAGTTCTATTCCTCCCTTCATTCCCCTCCACCCTACACACCCCCTCCCCCACCC
>NW_028074947.1:0-580 GCF_014824575.4 Sturnira hondurensis | reverse complement strand
TTTGTATTTTGGGGGCAATTTCTGACCAAATGTGTCCATGTCAAATAGTCTAACTAATGGAGGAATACTTTGCAATGATATATAAAATCTGCTTTCTCAAGGAAACAGATAAAATAGTTAGTTTTTACCAAGCCTATTAAAATGTTTGTGCCATCACTTGGCATTGACATTCTATTTAGGAGAATTATGGTCTATCAAATTATTAAATCACTTTGTAATTTCTTAGCATTTCCTTTTTAAAGTCAGCATTGTAGTTTTATTTACGTACATTAGGAATCTATCATTTTATTTTTTTATTTTATTTATTTATCTTTAGAGGGGAAGGGAAGGAGAGAGGGAGAGAAATATCAATGTATGGTTGCCTTTTGTGTGTCCCCCGCTGGGAACTGGCCTGCAACCCAGAGATGTGCCCTGACTGGGAATCAAACCACGATCCTTTGGTTTGCAGGCCCATGCTCAATCCACTGAGCTACACCAGCCAGGACAGGAATCTTCCATTTTAAATGACAAATAAGTTTTAATAAATATACCCAGTAATGTAACCACCACAATCACGCTGTAGAATAATTTTATCTAGAAT
>NW_028074946.1:0-3290 GCF_014824575.4 Sturnira hondurensis | reverse complement strand
TTGCCAGCAGAGCACTTGGTCCTCTCCATTTTTAAGTCCCTCGCCTCACCTCGTGACCACGCTTGCTACAGCGGGCTGCGGCAGGGGTGGGCCCGCCTCCCCCCTCCTCAGTGATGCTGATGGGAACACAGACATTCAGGTGCCAGTTGCAGAAGCAGAAGTGAGATGTCCCTGAAGTGACAAACAGGGGCTGGTGGGTGTGTGTGTGTGTGAGGAACCTTCCATCAGTCATTCCCCGACAGAGCAGCTGTCTCACGCTGCAGAAGAAAATAATCATGAACAAATGTCCATCAGTCGCTGTAGAGGTGACATTGTCCAAGAGCCCACCTCATGCTCAATGGTCCCACAGAGTCCCCATTACCCAATCCTGTCCCCTCCACCCAACCCTTCCGGTGTCAGGGCCTCACCTTTACAAGCTGTGAGAGACACATCAGAGACGTGGTCACTGTCACTGCCTGGGTGGCACAACACAGTTTCTGGTCAGAGCCCCCAGGACAGGAGACCAAAGGAGGAACTATGGGGGGAGGGGGAGGTCCCCCATGGGCTCCCCTCTAAGCTGACACAGGGTCTCAGGGGTCCCCCCCNAGCCTGAGCGTAGCTCCCTGCTTTTCCACCTGCGGGAAGAAAACATCCTGTGAGACACCAGGGAGGAGGCAGGGCCATCAGGTCCCAAGGGAAGCCCTGGTGCAGGTCCCCAGGGAAGTTTCCAGAACTCTGACTACAGAGTCGGGGCAGGATCCAGAAACCTGAGGGAAGTCCATGGGCAGGAACTGGACCAACAGCCCTCCTGCAGGTCTGTCCTCAGCAGGGAACCTCCCCTTGGACCTGTGACTGTTGGGAGCCAGGTCCCCAGCACCAGAATCATCAGGGTGACAAATCTGTCCTTTACCTCACACGAGCCTTCCTAAACAGTCATTGTAGCAAGTAGGGCCCCAGACTGCCAAGCACATGAGTGAAGACGATGCTTCACTTTAATGAAGGGGGTCTCCTGGGCTTGAGACCCCCAGTTGGGGCAAGAAATCAGACCCCACCCGCCCCTACCTGAGCGCCTCCTCCCCCACATCACAGCTCCAGCCACCACAGCTCCAAGCAGGACCAGGCCACAGAGGATGCCCAAGATGACAATGATGATGTTGGTCTGAGGAGGAGGCTCTGCAAAGGGACAGGAAGCTGAGGGCCCTGCCCCTGGGTCCTGCCCCACCCCCAGTGAAGTCCTCTGAGGCCCCCCTCACCCCATCGCAGCGTCAGGGGCTCCTGCAGCCCCTGGTGCCCCACGTGGCATGTGTATCTCTGCTCCTCCCCGGGCAGCACCACCACTGCCGCCCACGTCTGGAAGGTCCCGTCGCCCGAGGGCCTGGTCTCCACGAGCTCTGTGTCCAGAGTGTGCTCCTGCCCGTCCCGATGCCAGGTCAGGTCGATGTCCGCAGGGTAGAAGCCCCATGCCCAGCACCTCAGGGTGGCCTCCCGCTCAGACGTGGAGTGGCGGGTCACTCGCGCGTCTGGGGGGTCTGAAGACAAGGGTCGGAAAGTCAGGAACTTTGCACGGGCCGCAGGGCAGTCCAGCAGCGCTCCCGTGACCGTCCGGAGACTGGACAGGACGGGGCGGGGGTACACCCCAGACCCAGTCTTGACAGAGGCAGCGGGGGGGAATCCTCTGGTCTGTAGAAAGTTCTAGAACCACAGGGACTCAGCCCAGGTGCAGGCCGGTGTGAGGGAGAAAAGCGTTTCTGGTCCAGACTTGGGGAGGGGGAGGGGGTGGCACGTGGCTGAGGAGAGCTGGGGTCGAACCCAGACCCGCGGGTGCGGGGCGGGATCGGGCCTGAGAGAGGAGGTCCCCACGGGCCGGGGCGCCACTAGGGTCAGAGGGGGGCGCTGACCGGACATCTCGGGGTGCGTCCCCTCCGTCCCAGGAGAGGCTGCCCCCGGAGCGTCCCTGAGAGAAGGCGGGGTCGCCCTCTGGTCCCGGGTCGGAAAGTCGGGGCGGACTCGGCCTCCCGACCCAGAGGCGGTTCTGACCTGGGTCCCTCGTCCCGTCTCCCCGTCGGAGCCCAGCCCGAGGGCGGGGGGGGGGGGGCCCGCGAGCCCCGGTACCTGCGCGCTGCAGCGCCGCCTTCCCGTGCTCCAGGTACCTCAGGAGCCACTCCCTGCAATGGCCGTTCACGTAGTTCCTCCATCGCTCCGCCACACCGCCCGCCTCCCACTTGGTCTTCGTCATCCGAGCCGCCGCGTCGGCCGCGGTCCAGGAGCGCGTGTCCTCGTTCAGGGCGATGTAGTCGGCGCCGTCGTAGACGGACTGCTCGTACCCGCGGAGGACGGTCCCGTTGGGCCACAGGTCGCAGCCCCTCATCGCCAGGAAGGTGTGAGACCCTGACCCCGCCCCGAGGTCAGCCCCGCCCACAAACCCCGCCCGGAGGTCAGCCCCGCCCTCCGACCGCCCCCACCCGCGAGGATCCAACCGAAACCGAAACCGAACCCGGTCCGAGTCCCGCGGGCTCCTCTCCGGGTGAAGCTCGGACGCGGACACTCGGGGCGACCCCGCCCGTCCGGCCCCGCGCGCTCACCGTGGTCGCTCTGGTTGTAGTAGCCGCGCAGGATGTTCAGGCTCAGTCGGTAAATCTGTGTGGCTTCCTTGCAGATCCGTGTCTGCTCGTCCCAATAGTGCGGGTCCTCCTGCTCCACCCACGGCCCCTCCATCCACGGCGCCCGCGGCTCCTCCCTCGGGTTCCCCGCGTCGCTGTCGAACCGCACGAACTCGGTGCCGTCCACGTAGCCGACGGCGAAGAAGCGGGCCTCCCCCTGGCCGGGCCGGGACACGACGGTGTCGAAATACCTCAGGGAGTGCGTGCCTGCGGGCGGGGAGCGGTGAGACCGGAGACGCTCGGACCGGCGCAGGTCCGGGGTCCGCGGTCGCGGGGACGGAAACGGGGACGGGAGCGGGGTCCGGGCGGTGGGGAGGCGCCCTCCCCGGCGTCCCGCGGCCCCTCCCGACCCCGCGCTCACCCGCCCCGGCGCCGGTCAGCGCCAGCGCCCCCGAGAGCAGCAGCAGGAGGCTCGGGGACCGCATGACGCGCGGCCTCGGGGTTTGGGGAAAAGCTGAGACCCACCGCGACCGCGGAGAAACAGAGCCGGGGCGGCGGCGACGCTGATTGGTTTCTCTAGATAACGGCCACCAATCAGAGAGGTAGCCGGGTCGCGTCACGAGTAACCAGGAAAAAGGCCACCGGTCAGGTTGGGAGAGGCAGAAGTGAAACCCGGAGACCGGGAGTCCCCAGCGCGGAGCTTCCCCGCCC
>NW_028074945.1:0-548 GCF_014824575.4 Sturnira hondurensis | reverse complement strand
GAACTTGGCTGTTCAATTGTATCTCTATGGCCCTTTTGGTTTTACCTTTGCTTATGTTTAAGACACAAAAAAAGTTTCAAAAATATGTGTGAACCATATTTATGATTTCCTGTACATTTCACTTTCACATAGGTTGGAATTTCTAATATCATTTCCCTTGAGCCTGAAGGACTTACAGCAGTATTTCCTGTAGTGGAGGTTTTTTGGTGCTGAATTTTCTCAGCTTTTGTTGTTTTGAAAATACCTTTATTTTGCCTTTACTTTTGAAGACTATGTTCCCTTGCTATAGATGTCTAAGCTGAAAGTTTATTTTTTCGTTTATTATTTTAGAGACATCACTCAACAGTCATTGGTAGACATAGAGGTATTTTCTTTTTTTTTCTTTTTTGTTTTTTATTTATTTTATTTTATTTTATTTTTTGAGTTATCATTTTTTTTAAATTTATTTAACTTTTGTTCAAGTACAGTTTTCTTTCTTGTATTCCCAGCCCTGCACCCCCCCCAGTGCTCCCCACCCCCCTCCCCTCTCCACCCCCTGTCTTAGTTAT
>NW_028074944.1:0-1213 GCF_014824575.4 Sturnira hondurensis | reverse complement strand
GATAATACAGTAAGTGTCTTTATTTGTCTGAATTATTTTACTTAGCATAATGCCCTCAAGTTTCATCCGTATTGTTTCAAATGTCAGAATTTCCTTCTTTTTATAGCCAAGTAGTATTCCATTGTATATCTGTACCTCACCTTCTTTGGTTTTTTCCATGTGTCCTTTATACATGTTCCTGACATCCTCTCCCCCTTTTTCCCCCATTATCCTCTCCTACCTCCCTTCTGGTTATTGTCAGTTTGTTCTTAATTTCAGGGTCTCTGGCTGTATTTTTCTTGCTTGTTTGTTTTGTTGTTTAGGTTCTGATTATAGGTGAGATCCTATGGCGTTTGTTTTTCACTGCCTGGCTTATTTTACTTAGCATATTGCTCTTGGAGTCCAGCTGCATCCACGCTGTTGTGAAGGGTAGGGGTTCTTTCTTTCTTTCTGCTGCATAGTATTCCACTGTGTAAATGTACAACAGTTTTTTTATCCATTCATTTGTTGATGGGCACTTACGTTGTTTCCAGCACTTGGCTGTTGTAAACTGTACTGCATAGGGGTGCATAGTTTCTTCTGAATTGGTGTTTCATGATTCTTAGAGTATAGTCCTGGGAGTGGAATTCCCAGGTCAAAAGGCAGTTCCATTTTTAGTTTTCAGAGGAAATTCCATACTGTTTTCCACAGTGGTTACACCAGTCTGCATTCCCACCAACAGTGTAGGTTTCCTCCTCTCCACAACCTTCCCAGCACTACTCATTTGTTGACTTGTCTAAGATGACCAGTGTGAAGTGGTATCTCATTGTGGTTTTAATTTGCATCTCTCAGATGGCTAGTGATGCTGAGCATCCTTTCTTATGTCTTTGGGCCCTTTGTATATTTTCCTTGGAGAAGTGTCTGTTTAGGTCCTTTTCCCATTTTTTAGTTGGGTTGTTTGTCTTCCTGGAATGGAGTCATGTGAGTTCTTTATATATTTTAGAGGTGAAACCCTTGTCTGAGGTGTCATTTGCTAATATATTCTCCCATACAATCCATTCTCTTTTCATTTTGCTGACTTTTTTTAGTTGTGCAGCAGCTTTTTAATTTGATGAAGTCTCATTTGCTTATTCTTTCCTTTATGTCCTTTGCTCTAGGTGAGGTATTGGTGAAAATAATGTTGCATGGAAAATCTGAGATTTTCCTACCTATGTTCTCCTCTAGGACTTCTACAGTGTTGCAACTTATATTTAAG
>NW_028074943.1:0-1199 GCF_014824575.4 Sturnira hondurensis | reverse complement strand
ACCAGTAAGGAACTATCAGAAGAGAACTGAAGAAAAATGATTCCATTTACTATTTCAATAATAATAATAATAATAATAATAATAATAATAATAATAAAGTATTTAGAAATACATTTAATACCAAGGAGTGTGGAAGGAACTCCAACCCACAGAATTACTCCCCTTTGCCATGGATGAGAAATAAGTTGTCCCTAACACAATCTTGCTTTTCTGGTGGGAAAGGGGGTGGAAGTTCCTTCTGGTGGAGAATGCCCTGAGCCCTTCTCCCAAATGGCTTTTATTGGGTAATGGTATGTGTAGGTGTATACATGCATAGCTCATCAAAGTCAAAAGGCTAGAGTCATACAAAAACAGGCATTGTCTCTAGATAACAAGTGAAGGAAAACAGAGATTTGTCATAGGTCAGGGTCTGTTAGTCACGCTGATGCCAGAGGGTCTTTAAGATGTGTTTCATGAGACAAGGACTTTACTCCTTATGCCTTGAACTTAAACATCAGCTTTATACAGACAGGGCTATACCAAGCAAAGCAAGCTTTAAAGGATACAATGTATTTATCAGGTCTGATTTCCCCCAGAACCCTTGGTGTTAGAGTCAGGTCATATCTGCCTCCTGCGACACGTGGATTTCCAGGGACACTTAATAGCCCCTTTCAGAGCGTGCTCTCTCGGGGCTGCTATCTCCAAAACCACACACAGTGATCTCCAGCAAAGGAGGTAAAATACCTATGCATATAAAACTATAGGACACTGAAGAAAGAAGTTGAGGATGCTACCAATAAGTGGAGGCATATCTGGTATTCGTGAAGATCAATCTTTTGGAAGGATTGGAAGGATTAACGTCATTAAAATGTCCAAAGTAACCTATAGATTCAAAGCAATTCCTATTAAGATACAAATGCGTGCTTGCTCCGGCAGCACATATACTAAAATTGGAACGATACAGAGAAGATTAGCATGGCCCCTGCTCAAGGATGACAGGCAAATTCGTGAAGCGTTCCATATTTTAAAAAAAAATACAAATGCCATATTACACAGGTCTAGAACAAATATTCCAGAAATGTATATGGAGGAAGAAAGTCCCCAAATAGCCTCAGCAATCATGAGAAAAAAGGAACAAGTTAGGGGGATAACGATACCTGATATCAATTTATACCACAAGGTCACTAATCAAAACAGTCTGGTACTGGCATAACAGCAGA
>NW_028074942.1:0-882 GCF_014824575.4 Sturnira hondurensis | reverse complement strand
CCCAGATGTAGAACTGAGAGGAGGTGTGCATGGAAGTGGACGGGTGAGTGGACATCAGTTTGACCGATGCTAGGTCACGGGCTCACTCTGTCGAAGGACCTGCCAGCCCAGCATCTGCAGGGCAGGCTGTCGGACCGGAGACCCCAGGAGCAGTGGGGGCAGCAGACCGAGTCTGGGAGCATCTGGGGGGAGGCAGACTTCTCTCTTCCTCGGGCGAGGGGATGTCTGCTTGTCTTGTTCTTAAAGCCGTCGACTGACTAGATGAGGCCCACTTACATTACGGAGGGCAGTCTGTTTCATTTCGCTCCACTGACCAGAACCTTACTCTCACCTACCAGATGCCTTCGTGGTAACATCTGGACTAACATTTGACTACAAAACTGTGTACTTGTGGCTCAGCCAACGTGACACATACATGTAATTGTCACAGAGAGGCTTTTAGAAGGCCACTGGGGGGGGTCGCTGACTGTGTCACCCTGAAGTGGGTGGGAATGCAGTAGGGTGTCTTGACTCTCCTATGGGGAGTTCAGAGGCTGAGGGCTGGGCGGGAGTGAGAGGACAGTGGAGCCGCCCCATGCCTGAGGATGGAGAAGGCCCCGGTGATTCTCACGGGCGGCTGTGGCCTTGTCAGCAGCGGCTGGCACAGCCTTCTTTCCGGTCTTGTCTGAGAACGCTGCCGGGAGAGAGAGTGCAGCCTGGCCGGGAGGAGCTGTGGCTGTGGCTGTGTCCCTGGGGCTGTGTCCCTGGGGCTGAGGACCAGGTGCCAGACCGGCAGGAGCAGAGATGCCCTCACCCTGAGCAGGAGCCTGCCTGGGCCGCCCTAGCAAACTGTAGGCAGGTGGCTCCCACGACAGATCTGTTATCTCTTACTCTCTCACTGAG
>NW_028074941.1:0-1281 GCF_014824575.4 Sturnira hondurensis | reverse complement strand
TACCCTGGGTCTGCTCACTTGAAATCTCCTTTCTAGTGATAGATACAGATGACACACACACATATGTATACATTTGTATACATATGTGTGTGTGTGTGTGTATTTGAAATTTCACCACCTTCACTGAGTTGGTTCAGCAGGAGGGGGAAAGTTGAAAATTCATTCACAGTACACCAGAAGCCAATAAACAAAAGAAGTTCACTTTTTTTGTTTGAGACTCTAGTGTTAAAGTCTTGGCTCCATCAAAAACTCATTTTTGAACCTTGGAAATCTTACCTAACGTACAACAAGGTCTGTCCAGAAGGTATCCAGCCATGTAACATGAAAAATAGAGACATTTATTGAAGAAGATACAAGATACAAGAAATATTGTACATAGGACAATGATGCTTCAGTCCCCTTCAAAGTAGGCACCTTGGGACCTCACACAGTTCTCCCAGTCACCATCAGCTGCCCCATCATATTTTCCTGAATCTTATCAACAGCGTGGGTCTGAAATGTCTTCCCTTTCAGAGGTGATTTTAGTTCGGGGAAAAGCCAGAAGTCACAGGGTGCCAAATCTAGGCTCTAGCAGGACTGAGTCACCTGAGTGATTTGATGTTTTACCAAAAACCTCTGCACGGGACTTGCATGAGTGGGCACATTGTTATGATGAAGCTGCCAATCACCAGTTGCCCATAGCTACAGCCTTCTGAATCATCCAAATAATTTCCACAGAGGAATGTTCAAACTCAGCACAAATTTTGATGTAGATTTATTGCTCTATGCTCAGTCATTCTGAATGTGACAGCCGCACAGGACATGTGCTCACCCAATGGTGTCTACTGCCCCTACTGATTAGTACAATGAAGTCCTCATTGTTCACATATGTGCATTGCAGTCAACTTCTCTTGGCTACCAGGTTTGATCAATGTCACGCACACTGTTCTCATTATAGTAACGATGTTTGGACTTTTTCTGGACAGATCTCATATATCTTGTTCTCAGTTTCATTGTCTATGAATCGGAAGTATTAATAAGCTTATCTCATAAAGCTTTGCTAAGTATTAAATCATATAATTCCATAAAATGATTAGCAATTTTACATCTAACACTTCAAACATTATTTACTATTGTTATTATTATTGCCAATAAAAGTTTAATGAGACAGGAACTATTGTCCCATTCGCTAAAATTATATTTTAACTATTCAAATTTTAGGTAAAAACTTACTCCTAATTATGAACTTAAACATTTAACCATCAATCCAACTTTAAATGAATATGTTTTTAGAGAGTGAGA
>NW_028074940.1:0-1103 GCF_014824575.4 Sturnira hondurensis | reverse complement strand
TTCAAGTTCTTTCCCCATTTTTTAATTGGGTTAGTTGTCTTCTTAGAGTGAAATCGTGATTCCCCAGTTTTTGCTAATTATTGTGTGTTAGCAAGGGCCAGAACACATTGCATCTGTGAGAATCTGCTACAGCATAAGAAAGCTATCAATACTTAGAACACTCAGTTTGCTAGAACATTAAAAATTAAGTATTTAAACAAATTTTATTTATGTGCTTTTATAGAGAAAAAGGGAGAGAGAAAGAGAGGGAAAGAAACATCAATGTGTGCTTGCCCCTCATGTGACCTTTACTGGGGACCTGGCCTGCAACCCAGCCATGTACCCTAGACTGGGAATCAAATTGGAAACTGTTTGTTTAGCAGGCCAGCACTCTATCCTCTCAGCCACACCAGCCAGGGCTAAAACTAAATTTAAAACAATTTTATGATCAGGAGTTTGGAATTAAGAAGTCTCAGGTTTGAATCTTCACCTTGCCATTTATTGGTCATATGTCCTTAGGTAACTCACTTAACCTCTCTGAAATACAATGTCAGCACTTTTAAGGATACTTAAGAGTACACTACTTAATTTGCAGAATTATTGTGAAGAATGAAAAAAGAGAATTTCATGAATAACATATGCTAATATGGTTGCTAAAGCTTCCAACATCAACTGTACTGATGGTTATTCCATGATTTGTCTCTTCAACATTTTCTTTTCTCTTACAGATAGACTCTGCATCAGAGACATTTTAGTACATGCCTATCCATAAAGTTATACACACACATACATATATATAATGTATACACATATATAATGTGTGTGTGTATATATATACACAGAGAGAGGCATTGTAAAAGTGAATCATGTAGTTAAGAAGGAATCTGAAAATAAAATGGAGAAACTGAATCAGACCAAAACATTAATTAATGAATCATATCTCTTTGAAAAATTGGTAAACATTTAACATTGGATTTTGGTAACTTAAGAAGCTTTCTCATTTTTCTCACTCTTAAATATTTAATTTTTATTTTATTTTTTCCCAATTTTTAAAATTTTTTTCTCTTTTTTACTTTTTTAAATTTAATTCTTATTCAAGTACAGTTTTCTGTCTATTACTCCCA
>NW_028074939.1:0-691 GCF_014824575.4 Sturnira hondurensis | reverse complement strand
TGTTGTACCTTATCAAAAGCTTTTTCTGCATCTATTGATATGATCATGTGGTCTTTGTGTTTGCTTCTGTTTATGTGGTGTATTACATTTACTGATTTACGAATATTGAACCATCCTTGCATCCCTGGCATGAATCCCACTTGGTCATGATGTATGATCTTTTTGACGTATTGTTGGATGCGATTTGCCAATATTTTATTGAGGATTTTACCGTCTATGTTCATCAGCGATATTGGCCTGAAGTTTTCTTTCTTTGTTGTGTCTCTGTCTCGTTTTGGAGTTAGAATGATGCTGTCTTTATAAAAAGAGTTGGGGAGTTTTCCCTCCTTTTGGATTTTTTGAAATAGTCTGTGAAGAATAGGGCTTAGCTCTTCCTTAAAAGCTTTGTAGAATTCTCCTGTGAAACCATCTGGTCCAGGGCTTTTGTGTGATGGGAGTTTTTTGATTACTTCTTCAATTTCCGCTGCTGTTATTGACCTGTTCAGGTTTTCTGTTTCTTTTTCAGTGAGTTTTGGGAGATTATATTTTTCTAGAAATTTGTCCATGTCATCTAGGTTTTCAAATTTCTTCGCATACAGCTTTGCATAGTAATTCCTTACAATCTCTTCTATTTCTGTGGTATCAGTTGTAATCTCTCCATTTTCATTTCTGATTGTGTTTATTTGGGTCCTCTCTCTTTTTTTCTTGATGA
>NW_028074938.1:0-1045 GCF_014824575.4 Sturnira hondurensis | reverse complement strand
TGTGCCACTCATGTCATAACTAAGATGCAACCAAGAGCCCTGGCTGGGTGCTCAGTTGGTTGGAGCGTCGCCCCATGTACCAGAAGGTCACGGGTTTGATCACCGGTCGGGGTGCATACAGGAAGCAACCAATCAATGTTTCTCTCTCATCTCTCCCCACCCACCCCCATCTTCCTTCCCCCCTCTCTCTCTGAAATCAATAAAACATATCTTTGGTGAGAATATTTTTTAAAAGATGCAACCAAGGCTCCCCCCCCCCCGCACTCCCCCCCCAGGGGACATCCCCTAGAAGTGAGAAGCCTCTCTGAACGGCAGGGGAGGGGGCTCTCTGCCCCACCCCCTGGGAAAGATGGCGACTGGCCATCAGCTGGCCCAGGGATTGAAGGTGTCTGCCCAGTCTCCGCTCCCTGCTCCCCGCACTGCCGCTCGCATCAGGAAGGTCCACGGATCTCTGTTCTGCTGCTTCCTTTCGAGCAGCTCTGTGCTGAGCTCACCACTCCTCCCAGCCCGGCACCTGGCAGCTGCCAGGACGGAAGAGGCCTTTCCGAGACTCTGGGTCAGCCCCTCTGAGCGCTTCGTAGGAGCCCGGGTGCAGGCCGCTCTGGGTGCCGGCTTCCGGCCCAGCCCCAACTCTGGCATAAATTCAGCCTCTGCTGTGGGAGTGGGTGGGGGCAGGGAGGGGGACTCAAGAAAGAGCTGAAGGCATCCAGGTGCCTTTCCCCGGGCCACAGTCCTTCTGAGCAGCGTGAGTTTCTCCAAGGCAAACTCGGAAGCCTGTTTGTATTTCTGATCTGCCCGCCGAGCCTCTGAGCTGAATCTGCTGGGAGGGCAGAGAAACGACCCTTTAGTGCCTGGCACGGCCCGGGGAGTGGCACGGAACGCCTGCCTCTGGTGGGGAGGCGCACTCCGTAGGCCTCCGGTCGGGGAGCAGAGGCGCAGAGAAGCAAAGTGACCTGCTGGGGGTCACACAGCTGAAGGCCTTCTGGCCTCGCATCAAGTGCTTTTGCAGGGAAAAGTGAGAGCTCCGAAGATGACAATGTAAAGA
>NW_028074937.1:0-603 GCF_014824575.4 Sturnira hondurensis | reverse complement strand
GACATGTAATTTCAGACAAGGCATTTTATCTCTCTAGACCTCAGTTTTCTCACCTGTATTTGAGGGCACTGAATGAGATGATGGCGAGTTCATCTTCCTTTACCTGCAATAGTACAATGTAAGATTTGTGAACTTGGGCTCTGAAATATAACACATCTGAGTTCATATCCTTAATCTGCCATTTTACTAGTTTACTTTATGTAAGTCTAAGCCTCAGTCTCCTCCTCTGTCAAGGGCAAGTATTAATAGTGTATTACACTGAGTTGTTCACTAGATGTAAAAAAAAAACCCAAAACTGGTACAGAACTTGGTATAAATTAAGTACCTCAGAAATGGTAGCATTATAGCTACTATTATTGCTACTGTGATAGTGATGTTGATTACCAGTATTAGAGGAATCATGAAGAACATCCAGTCACTGCAACCAGGCAAGGAGAAGTCCTCTCTATATAACTCAGAAAGTTCAGTGCTTTGTAATTCCTCCAGCATATGTAGGACTTGCAGGCAGGAATAAGACAGCCCCAGGAGTCAAAGTTCAGCTTTCCCAAAAGACAGGACACAAGGTGCTAGAGAAAAAGAGAACCCCAACACCACACGGTTCTT
>NW_028074936.1:0-568 GCF_014824575.4 Sturnira hondurensis | reverse complement strand
TCGCACCGTGGACACTAGGGGGCGGTAAAAGAGAATGCCATCTTGCCATTTGGGACGGCATGGATGGGCCAAAGGTACTATTAAGGGAAATAAGTCAGATGGGAAAAGATAAAAATCCTATGATTTCACGATCTTAAAACAAAGAGCAACAAACAAATTCACAAAGCAAACAAAAAGGACCTCACAGTCACAGCCAAGGCCGTCATGGTCACCACATGAAGTGGGGGAGGACAATACAGGACAGGGGGTCACATCGGTGGTGACGGAAGGAGACTAGACGTCAGGTGCTGAGCATTTTCATTCCTTCGTGAGGGGCAGCAGCTGGAGAGTGTATGGAAGCCCTAGACGTCCCACCTGCCTGTCTCAGCTTGGAGGACCCCTGTACATCAAGGGACAGGTCCATGTGTCCCGTGTGCCGGCCATTGCAGAAGTGGCAGAAACAGTGGACTGTGCCCCTTGCTCCCCGTGGTCTCTCAGAAGGACCACTTCCGGCCAGTGTGCCGGCTGACAGAGCTAGTTTCTAAGATCTGATTATCAAGTGACATTGGTTACTGTCTGTTGAGTATTG
>NW_028074935.1:0-1653 GCF_014824575.4 Sturnira hondurensis | reverse complement strand
CCCAAGGTGGCAGGTTCAATCCCCAGTCAGGGCTCAGACTAGAAGCAACCAGTGAATTCAGAAAGGAGTTCACAACAAATCCATGCCTCTTTCTCCCTCACATCAGTAAGTGAAAACTTTAATAAACGCCCTACTTCATGATGACGTGTCTGTGTGACTTTATATATCCTGTGGACAGTGCTGGCTGAGACCCAGAAATGCTACAAGTGAGTGTGGCTGAGACCCAGAGCAGAAGCTGAGAGGCTGAGGAAGTCAGTGGCTGACGCTGCACTTACCACCTCGCAGGGTCCACCCATCTCCCATCTGACTCAGGATGAAGACGACCAGGTTATTTCTGCCACCTGGGGTTGAACATCTACATTCTGTCCACTGCCCCCATCAAGGGCCATTCACCCCTAAATGTCTACCCCATGCCTGGCAGTGAGCTGGCCTCAGACATCAGACAGCACTTGCAGAACCTTCTGTAGAAAGTGGAAAGTCAAAACCTGGGACTCACCTCTCGGGCACTAGGTCCTCTTCTGGTCTCCAGCTGCTTCCCCTGCTGGCTCAGCTCTGGAGTGAGGTCGACCAGCAAGCCCCTTTTATCAGGCAGCTGGCTTCTCCCACCTCACTCACTTCCTGTCCCTCCCACCCAATCCAATCCGATTTTCCTGGACATAAGGAGATTTTCTCGCCCCTGGGAGAGAGGTGACCAGGAACAAAGGACAGAGTTCTGTATGAAATGTATTTATTTATTTAATGAAAGTTAATTTTAAACAAATGTGAATAAAATATTGCATGTAATCATTGTAGATTAGATTCTGAATATTATTTGTGGCCCTCTCCTGGGAAATGAATATCAAAAATGACAAAATTTTCATTGTCAATGGTAAAATCTGATCCTTTGGAATGTTGGTGACTGATTGGCCTAAAAATGTTTGGAATCACTGGATTGTGGGTGGTACTGGTATCACCTGAGAATCAGCAGACCTCACACTATGTTGCTTTTTAATTTTTTTATTTTTAACAACTTTTATTGTTATTATCGCTGATGTCCCATGTCCCCCCTTTTGCCCACTTGGTCCCTGCCGTCAACTCCCTGCCCTCTGGGCGTCAGCCCTCAGTAGTAAGCGTCTCTGCCTAATCCCTTCCCCTCCTCCCCGCCCCTCCCCTCCCCTCCCCTCCTCCCTCTTCCAGCTGTCAGTCTGTTCCCTGTGTCCTCGCCTCTGTCCATTTCAGGGGTGTCAAACTCATTTTCACTTGGGACCACATCCGCCTCTTGGTTCCTGTCAAAGGGTCGAATGTGATTTTAGGACTGTATAGATGTAACTACTCCTTAACTAGGGAAAAGGAGCTGGGAGGAATAAAACAAGCTGGAGGGCCCGAATCTGCCCGAGGGCCTTGTGTTTGTGGCTTGTGGTCTATCTTGTTTCTTAGATTCCACAGATAAATGAGATCAGATTGTGTGTGTAGCCTCTGACCGGCCCTTTAAATCCTTTGCCTCCTGAGTGGTGTGGCTCCCTTGGTTGGGCATCATCCCACAAAGCAAAAGGATGCCCGGGTTGGATTCCTGGTCACAGACAGAGGCAACTGATTGCTGTGTCTCTCTCACAGGGACGTCCCTCTCCTTTTCTTCCTCCCTCCCCCTCTCTCTGAAAATTAAAACCAAAATCA
>NW_028074934.1:0-1168 GCF_014824575.4 Sturnira hondurensis | reverse complement strand
AGACTAAAAGTAAAAGGATGGAAACAAATTTTCCAAGCAAATGGACAAGAATAAAAATCTGGGGTAGCAATTCTCATATCAGACAAAATAGATTCAAAAAAGGTCCATAAAGACAGACCCAGAAGGTCACTTCATATTACTCAAGGGAAGAATCCACCAAGAAGACATTAACATCATAAATACATATGCACCCAACACAGGAGTACCAGAACATATAAAAGAAAATCCTAGAGGACCTCAAGAAAGATATCGACAGCAACACAGTTATTGTAGGGGATTTTAACACCCCACTGTCAAAAATGGACAAATCTTCCAAATAAAATATCAAAAAAGATATTGCAGCATAAAATAACACTCTAGATGAAATGGACCTAATTGATATATATAGAGCCCTTCATCCCAAAGAAGCTAAATACACATTCTTTTCAAATGCACATGGAACATTTTCAAAGATAGACCACATGGTAGGACACAAAAGGAGACTCAACAAATTCAAGAAAATAGAAATCATACTAAGCATTTTCTCTGATCACAAGGGACTGAAACTGGAAACTAACCCCACAGGAAAAAAACAAAAACACCCAAAAGCATGGAGACTGAATGGTATGCTATTAAACAACAAAAGGGTCAAGAATGAAACTAGGGAAGAAATCAAAAAACTTCTCGAAACTAATGAAAATGAACTCACAACAACCCAAAACCAATGAGACACAGTGAAGGCAGTCCTGAGAGGGAAGTTCATAGCATACAGGCTTGCCTAAAAAAGACAGAAACATTCCAAACAAACAACCTAACCCGACACCTGCAAGAACTGGAGGAACAACTACAAAGACAACCCAGAGCAAGTAGAAGGAAGGAAATAACCAAGATCAGAGCAGAATTAAATGACATAGAGACTAAAAGCACAATTCTAAGGATCAATGAATCCAGGGGATGGTTTTCTGAAAAGATAAGCAAAATAGACAAACCTTTAAGTAGGCTCATCAAGAAAAGAAGAGAGAGGATCCAAATAAGCACAATCAGAAATGAAAGAGGAGAGATTACAACTGATACCACAGAAAGAGAAGGGATTGTAAGGAATTACTATGCAGAATTGTAGGCCAAGAAATTTGAAAATCTAGGTGAAATGAACAAATTTCTAGAAAAATATAATCTTCCAAAACTCAAT
>NW_028074933.1:0-506 GCF_014824575.4 Sturnira hondurensis | reverse complement strand
ATGCATAGATTATATCCAGAAAATATGCAAGAAAGGACCCCCAGTGGAAATTGCCGAGGAGGAAAGAAACTGGCGCATTGTGGGAAGGGCAGAGGTAGAGACATGTTCCCTGTGTAATGTGGAAATGGAGCTCCAATTTAATTTCTGCACCACACCAGTAGGTAGGAGTCTAACACATATTTTAGCATCTTGGATGTGTAGTGCCCTGGATATCATAAGATACTCAAAGGCTATTTGCTGACTTGGCCATGAGTTAGTGCCTTTTGCCATCGAGTAGGCTCCTGGCATCTCCCTGGTGGAAGAGGGCTGCGTTCGAATCTCGAAGGTGGCACAAACACAAGCCCCACCCTCAGATAAGAGGAAATTTGGTAACCCCCAGCTCCCACGTACAAGGACTCCCCACAGGAATCCAAGCACCACCTCCGGACGTGAACCGAGAAATTTTCCAAAGCCGTATCCTCACACCCCATTAGCTTTCAGGGCGCACAGCTGGCCCTGGGAATGAA
>NW_028074932.1:0-1164 GCF_014824575.4 Sturnira hondurensis | reverse complement strand
CCCTGTTGCAAGCAAAACCAGACTTTTCCTTAACCCTCTCCCATCCAGGGGGTCCTCTCAACTGCTTCCTGCCTCTCAGTAGAGTCACAGCTCCCCCTTGTGGCCAAAGAGAACCCAAGTGGCAGGACCTGGTTCTCCCTTCTTGGAGACAGGAGGGTGGTAGGGCCTTAGAGAGAAGGATCTACAGCCCCAGGGCTGTAATTGGCCCTCAGCCCTCCCGTCTCAGAAGCAAGTCTGTCAGGATGAGGCTTACTGTTGTAGGCAGACAGGAGCCCGGCAATTCCTTAGTTAGCATTCTGTTCATATCAGCACATAAAAGCATGTCCCAGCCCTGGCTGGCGTGGCTCAGTGGATGGAAAGCCCAACTGTGGAGCAAAGGGTTGCCGGTTTGATTCCCAGTCAGGGCACATGCCTGGAGTGCAGGCCTGGTCCCCAGTAGGGGGCACACAAGAGGCTACAACACATTGACGTTTCTCTCCTTCTCTTTCTCCCTCCGTTCCCCTCTCTCTAAAAATAAAGAAATAAAATCTTTTAAAAAATCATGTCCCAAATGTCTCCACTTTTATTTTAGGGCTTCTCATACTTTGATCCAATGTTCCATCTGTCAT
Organism: Sturnira hondurensis; assembly: GCF_014824575.4. Lineage (NCBI taxonomy): Eukaryota > Metazoa > Chordata > Mammalia > Chiroptera > Phyllostomidae > Sturnira > Sturnira hondurensis. The sequence continues at coordinate 556 of NW_028074932.1, read as the reverse complement.
CTCTCCTTTTCTCTGCCCTGTTCTCTGTCACCCCAGCCCCAACCCCCCTCTCTTCTTCCTTTTTTCCCTAAAACATGATTTGAGGTAAAGGCAACGGGGAGATATTTATTTTAACATTAATAATTTCCTTTCAAGCCAGACCTGATTACTGAAATGGAGGCACCCTTCAGTTTCAAGTCCAGATACCGGGCACTGAGAGAGTTTCTTCTCTATCTTCTACAGCAGGGTCGACAAGCTGCAGCCCAGGGACAAGTCTGGCCCCCGGCCTGTTTCAGTAAATGATGTTTTTACACGTGGTCGCTTTCCCGTTTCAACAGCAGAGTCATTGTGACAGCGGCCAGGCTGCCTGCAAAGCCTAAGTTACTTCCTATCAAACCCTCCACAGAACATCACATGTAGCCAGTGCAGAAATGACTCCCAGACAAATGCCACCTTTGAGTGGGCTTCTCAAGGAAACCCGGGTCTGGATCCGGCGTTAACTTTACCCAGGAAGAACATTCTAGCCACTGATGTTTCATGCATGGCAAAGGGTACAAGTTCAGCTTAGACACACAGG
>NW_028074931.1:0-1494 GCF_014824575.4 Sturnira hondurensis | reverse complement strand
TGTGTGATAGTCTCTTTCGTGCCCCCACTGGGGACCTGGCCCACATCTTACGCATGTGTCCTAACTGGGATTTGAACTGGTGGCCCTCTGGTTCACAGGCTGGCACTGAGCCACACCAGTCAGGGCAGTTTTATAATATATTTTAATATGTAAAGGAGCTGTAAATTTTTTTGAAAAAAGAGAACTTAAGAGGACATTTCTTGAACTGGAAAAAGAGCTGGCAGTTAATAACAAACAGAAAGGTAGTTATTATCCGCTGGTTCGGCGGGGAGCTAGGTTCCCATGATTTCCCCCCAGCACACTGTTTCCCTGCCAACTTGAACTGATTGGCAAGTATTTTGTTGCAGATATTGTTCCTGGCCGCTGACCCTCATCAACACGCCAAGGGGTCACGTGGCCAAATGGCAGCTTCCCTGGCCAGAAACAGGGGCTTTCTCCTCTGAACCACCACCTCCTTTACTCTGTGGTCGCTGGGCAGTGACCATGGGAAGCCCTCCAAGGAGGCCTTTGCCGTAAGCCTCTGATGAGTTGCCTGGTCATTTTGTGCTCAGGCCCTCCTTTGAAATCCCACCCAGGAGAGAACCAGGTGGCTGTGGACCTCTATAGTAGTTCAGTGGTAGTGCCAACAGAAGGGCTCAAATACCAGGACCAGTGAATAGAAAGCAACAGGCTTCAGGGCAGAGAAACGGTGTCTATAAAAGTGCCCCTGAGGAGGAGGCAAGTTGAAGAGGAAGCCCATTGACAGCAGCCTCAGGTTCTGCCTGCAGAGCTCAGAGGGTCAAAGGGCATGAATCAGAGTGGGGCACATAGTAGCCACCAACTCCAGTAATCCCATCTGATGAATGTATTGCATTCAGAACTCTTAAAATCAGAAATGCCTTTAAGTTTATTCCTCGAGCAGGAGGAATATATTATGGTACACTATGTCTCCTTTCCACCCCATCTTTATCTACCTGTCCCCTACACCCACTATCCACAGGTGACCACTTCATTCTGTTCTTGCATACACTTCCAGAATTTCTTTATGCAAATATAAGTAGATACTCTCTTTTTCTCTCTGCTCTTAGCCAAGGGCAGCATGTTAGCACATTTTCTTCACCTTTTGTGTTCACCTAAAAATATCGATTTGATGATTCTGAATGCCCTCCACCTCCCTGCCCTTCTGTGGGTGGCCACACCAGACAGACAGACCCTGTGCCCTGATCTTTGCAGCCTTTGATCAGTTGTCCCTTCTCCTCAGGCACAGCTTGGTGACATTTCCAAACTGGATGCTAGTCAGTCTTGTCAGAAAGCCACCTGCCCAGGTCAGGAAACCCTCTCCCTGCTCTCAGTGAAACCCCGACCAGCATTTTCCTGCTCGGGCTGGCCCCACAGACCCTGGTTGCTCAGAGGTCCCGTGATTCTGACTGACTATCCACCCTGTGCCCACCAGCTACAGGACAAGAATCAGGAGCTGCAGAGGGAAAACAAGACGCTGCGCAGGGAAAATAATAA
>NW_028074930.1:0-749 GCF_014824575.4 Sturnira hondurensis | reverse complement strand
TCACTGGGTTGTGATTTTGTTTGTGGGGGCGGGGTCAGAGGGGGGGGAATGGCGCTTTGCTCTGTTCTGCTCTCTCTCAGATTTCTGTCCCCTCTGCAGCTTCCCACAAGGAAATTGGGCTCCTCTGGTGCTGGTTCCTGGGTGTGTGGGCCTGTGTACTCTTCAGGACCCTGTGGGTCTCTCCAACAAACTCTCTGGGAGCCTGGGAGCCTCTCCCAGCCCCTTGACCCCAAGAATGTCTTTCCAATTGGTGCTTTCAGGCTTTAATTCCCGTCGCTGGGGCCCTAGCCTGAGTGTTCTGTCTCACTGTTCGCTCCTTTGCTTGGTTTATCTGCAAGTGAATGTGTGACCGCAGTCAGCCAGCCGCCCTGCGCCTTCACTGGGTCCGCCTGTCACCACCCCACGCCTGGGATCCACCAACTGCCTCCACCTCTGCTCCTGGGTTGGTGGGACTGAACAATCTTTCCAGCTGGACCCCGCTCTGCTGCTGACTCTGCCCCTCTTACCGGTCTGGCTGAATGGTTCGCTGTTGTCGGACTTGCGTATAGTTCAATTTTCACTGTTATGGCTGCGTTTTTTGTTACTAAAACTTCACTGTCTTTAAATTTAGTTGTGACAGGGGGGCACAGTGTTTCCACCTATGCCTCCATCTTGGCTGGAAGTCAGATTTTGCAATTTAAAAAAAAATTTTTTAAATGCAAAAGACTCCCTAAGTCTTAAATGTCTCAATCAGTAAAAATAACTTTTTA
>NW_028074929.1:0-745 GCF_014824575.4 Sturnira hondurensis | reverse complement strand
AATTCTGCAGGTAATCTTGAGGTTCCCTTGTATGTGGTCATTAACTTCTCTCCTGCTGTTCTCAAGATTCATTCTTTTGCCTTCGTCTTTTGAAAGTATGATTATATTATACTAGGTGTGAGTCTCTTTGAGTTAATCTTACTTGGGATTCATTGAGCTTTTGATGTTGATGCTTGTGTTTGATTAAACTTAGGAAGTTTTCAGCCATTATTTCTTACGTCGTCTTGCTTCTCCTGGTACTCCCACGCTGTGTGTGCTGGTCCCCTTGGTGTCCCGCCCGTTCCCTGGGCTCTGTTTGCTCTTCTTCAGTTTTTCTCTCTGTTCCTCAGTCTCAATCATTTCTGTTGTTTTATCTTAAAGTTCAGATTCTTTCTTTCTGTCAGCTTGTATCTGCCTTTGAATCCATCTAGTGAATTTTTTGATTATTGTGCTTTTCAGGCCCAGAATTTTTTAATTTCTTTTGAGGTTTCCTCTTTATTGATATTTCCATTTTATTCACACATAGTTATCTTGTCTTTGTTTAATACATTTTCCATGAACTCTTTTTCAGGAGAGAGTCTGTTGAATTTTTTTCCTTTCAGTGGGCCATAGTTCCTCGCGTTTTTGTATGCCTTGTGATTTTTTGCTGAATGCTGGCCATTTGAGTCTAACAATGTAGTAACTCCAGATGTCATATTCACCCTTCACAGGGTCCAGTGGGGATTTTTTTGTTGTTGTTTTTTAAAATTGTTGTGGCCTGACCCTG
>NW_028074928.1:0-1502 GCF_014824575.4 Sturnira hondurensis | reverse complement strand
GCTTTTGATTTTGACTGTTCATTTGCATAAACACACTAAGAGCAGTCTGGATTACTTATGATCCTTAAGTCTACTTTGCTGGAACTCACTCAGGGAACCCTTAGATTGACTTCTCAGTCCGCCCCTTAGGGCACAGAAGCAGAGCTACACATCTTCCATCTGGCTTCGCCTGTACTGGTCGTTTCACTTAAATCCTTGAGCCTCTATTGTGCCTACAGGTTCCTTTTAGCCATCTTTCAGGAAGACAACCTTCGTTTCTTCCCCGGAAAGACTGGCATGGACCGCACAACCAACCAAGTACCAGGCTTTTCTCGTGGGCTTTTACTAGCTTCGCAAGTCAATCCCAGTTCCTCAGGGCCTTCTGGTGACGGCCAGAACCCATACATGCCTCCTACAGGCCTGACATTCCAGTCAAAGTCCTGGTTAACAAAACTACTATTAATGACTGGTCTTATTGGTTTTATGCAAAGAAACCTTATGTTATTATTTATTCCTTCAGAATGCCAAATTCTGGAGGGATCAGGTAGGGAGAAAAACACAAAGCTTGAAGGAAAATCTTTCTCCTTCTAATACCCATCAAGATGCATCTCTATGCCTTATACCTTCTGTACTAATACTACATAATTTCTTTCCAAAACTTTCACATTTCTATTTATTTTTATAACTTCCCACAGACTTTCTATAATATTTATAAACCTTTTTCTTATTTACTTTCTTACAGAGTATGAAGTTTCAACCTTTTCTAGAATCTTCAATTTCCTTTTCAGAGCAGATACAGAGCAAAATATGGAACAGAGTTTCAGAACAATATACAGGTAGAGGCATTCTCTTGCACCAATGTGTCCACTGGTGCCTCGCAGAGACATGCTCCTTCAGGCCCGGTCTCATGGCAGAGACATACTGCTTTGCCTCAGGTGGATACACCTATTAGCCCCAAATGACCCTTCCTGGGTCCTGGCTGGCAAAGCATTCTCCCCAACCGGCTATAGGTGACCTTTCCTAGGTCTTACAATATAGGTTTCTGATCAGAAATAGAATATATGTGAGAAATTTGCTCTCTTTCTACCAAATCAGAAAACAAGTAGTTGAGGTTTCCTTTACTCCAGGTTTAAAACTTTCACATTCTTTATATATATTTCTGCTCATCTAGATTTAACTATCATTCTCTTTTAATCTTGGTTCCTTCCCCACACGGGAAGAACTATACTTAAACTCAGTACTTAAACTCAGTATGTGGCAGCCAAAAGTCCCTAGCACTACAGGTACCTTCCACTAAAAGTCCCTAGATTCGCAGGGACATTTTGCACCTTTCTGAAACCTTGCAAATACCCTATAAATCAGATGGTCAGCTATGGACCTCAGTCCATGACCTTCAAAACTTAGAGCTATTCCTATCAGAACCAATTATACAGAGAATCTGACTGCTGCAGGGTCCACACAGCAGCAGCATACAGCTAAGCAGGTTTACAGAAGCAAGAAAGGAGGGCTACTGATAGGGTAAT
>NW_028074927.1:0-874 GCF_014824575.4 Sturnira hondurensis | reverse complement strand
TGTATTCTGCTATTTTACTGAATTCATTTATCAGTTCCAGTAGTTTTTTTGTGGAATATTTGGGGTTCTCTATGTACAGTATCATGCATCTGCAAATAATGACAGTTTTACTTCTTTCCACTTTGAATAACTTCTATTTCTTCTTCTTGTCTTATTGCTGTGTCTAGGACTTCCAGCACTATGTTGAATAATAGTGGTGACCCACTGAGTGGGAGAACATATTTGCTGATATATCTGATAAGGCATTAATGTACAATATTTAAAAAAGAAATTTGGAAGCCCAACCCTAAAAAAACAAGCAACCCAATCTTAAAAAGGGGGCAAAGAACTTGAATAAACACTTTTCCAATGAGGACGTACAGATGGCCAATAGACATATGAAAAGATGTTCAACATCACTAATCATGAGAGAAATGCAAATTAAAACCAAAATGAGTTATCACCTCACACCTCTCAGAATGATAATCATCAATAAATCAACAAACAAGTATTGGCAAAGATGTGAAGAAAAGGGAATACTCGTTCACTGTTGGTGGCAATGCAGACTGGTGTAGCCACTGTGGAAAGCAGCATGGAGTTACCTCAGAAAATTAAAAATGAAACTGCCTTATGACTCAGCAAGTCCACTTCTGTGAATTTATCCAAAGAATATAAAACACTAATTTGAAAGAATGTATGCACTCCTATGTTCATTGCAGCATTATTTACAATAGCCGTGCTTTGGAGGAAGCCCAGGTATCCATCAATAGATGAGTAGATAAGAAAGCAATGATATATTTATGCAATGGAATATTACTCAATCGTAAAAAAAGAGTATTTTACCCTTTGCAACATCATGGGTGGACCATGATGATTACCATATGATTTTACTCAT
>NW_028074926.1:0-607 GCF_014824575.4 Sturnira hondurensis | reverse complement strand
TAAATATGTGGTTGCCTCTCGTGTGTACCCCTACCAGGGATGCAGCCGGCAACCCTTTGATTTGCAGGCTGGCACTCAACCCACTGAGCCACACCAGCCAGAGTAAGGTTGTTCTTTATAACCTTCATCATTCCTCAGGGCTACTTTGGCTGTATTTACAATTCTGGCTTTGATAGTCCTTTCTTAGTACAGTGCTTCTTGATTTACAATGGGTTACATCCTGAAAAACCCTAATAAATTGAAAATGCATTGATATACTTAACCCACAAAACTTCAGAATTTGCCCAGCCTGCTTTAAAGGTGTCCAGAACACAAGATCCAGGAAACACTAGAACCAATACAGCATGCTGCGGAGTGTGTGTCCGTCACGCTCGGGGCCACCGGGCTGACAGGAAGGAGCCTGGCAGCCCACGAGAGGCTATACTGCACATCACTAGCCAGGAAAGGGTCCTGATTCAAAATTCAGAGTTCAGTTTCTACTGCATGCAAATTGCTTATGCACCGTCTTAAAGTCCAGACATCGTAAGTCAGAGATTGTCTCTACTTTAAAAATATGCCGTTTCGACCTGGTGTCCATGGTTTCTGATGAGAAGTCTGCACTCCTCTG
>NW_028074925.1:0-4550 GCF_014824575.4 Sturnira hondurensis | reverse complement strand
TAAAATTTTCCCAGCAACATTTATTGGGGAGGATTTACTTTCTCCATTGTATGTTTTTGGTTCCTTTGTCAAAAATTATTAGCCCACACCCATTTGGGTTGAATTTTGAGCTCGCCATTCTGTTCCTTTAGTCTGTGTATCAGTTTTTCTGCCAATTCCATGCTTTTTAAAGAAGGTTCATTTGTATTTTATTGTTAATATTGCAGTAGTTCCAGCTTTTTCTCCTTTTCCCTTCTCCACCCAAAGCCTCCCTTTCTTCTCCCTGAGTCAATGTCCATATTGTTGTCCAGGCCCATGGGTTGTGCATAAACATTCTTTGGTTAATAACTCACCATGTGCTACCTTCGACTTTGTTCCTGTATCTAAGGGTCGCTCAGCCTCTTTGGTGTACTTTGTTGTTTGGTACAAGTGTTATGACTTCTTTTTTATTGTATGTCTTTAAAAAGTATAGTTGAGATTTTGATGGGAATTGCATGAAATCTGTATATTACTTTGGGTAACATGGATATTTTAACTATGTTAATTCAGTATCTTTCCATTTCTTTGTTTCTTTTTCCATCTCATTTAATAGTGCTTTGTCATTTTTAGTGTATATGTACCTCATATTCTTTGTCAAGTTTATTACAAAGTAATTTTTTATTTTTTACAATTGCAAATGGATCTGCTCTTTCTATTTCTTTTTCTGAAATTTCATTGTTGCTATATAGGAATGCAATGATTTTTTTTACATTTTTATATCCTCCAACTTTGTTCTTCATTTATTGTGTCTATGCTTTTTTGGTGGAGTCTTTCAGGATTTCTTTATAAAGAATCCTGTGCTGTGCAAAAAGTGACAATTTTACTTCTTCATTCCCAATTTGGATGCTTTTTCTTTCTCTCTCTCACCTGAGTGTTGTGGTGAGGACACCCAGTCCTACATGGAATAAGAGTGCTGAGAGTGGATGTCCTTGTCTTGTTCCTGATCTTACAGGAAGAGCTCTCAGTTTTTCACCATTGAGTAGGATATGAGCCGAGGGTTTGTCCTATAAGGCTTTTATGATGTTGAGGTACTTTCATTTCATAGCCATTTTATTAAGTGTTTAATTATAAATGGATGTTGTATCTTGTTAAATACTTTTGACGCATCTCTGAATATGATCATATGATTTATATGCTTTAGTTTGTTAACATGCTGTTTTACATTGAAATGCATCAAAGACCTTAGTATAAAACTTGAAGCAATAAATTGCACAGAAGCAAACAGAGGTACAAAATTTATGGGCTTTGGCCTTAGGGAGTATTTTATGAAGTTGACCCCAAAGGTAAGGGAAGAAAATGCATAAAATAAGTGAATGAGACTACATTAAACTAAAAACATTCTGCACAGCAACAAAAAAAATGCCAACAAAACACAAAAGCCACCATCGAAATGGGAGAAGATACTTGCAAACAATAGCAGTGATAAAGGGTTAAATCCAAAATACATAAAGAACTTATTTAACTCAAGCCCAAACAAGCAATCCAATTTGAAAATGGGCAGAAGACCTGAACAGACCTATCTCCAAGAGGACGTGTAACAACTTTCTCTGTTCTACATCTTCCAGAAGCTCCCTCCCTGATGAAACCCCCCCTTCCAGCTGCACCTGCCCTGCTAACTGACATTCTCCTCAGCACTTTTTTCCTCCAGGTGAAGCCGCATCCTTCTTAACAGGAGCATTAGCCCCCTGCTTCAGAGATCCTCAGGGACATCTCACACCAGGTCAGGCTGTCCTAAGCTTTTGTGACAAGCACTCTGATTCAGTTTGGGTAAAGGTGGGGTGCTCCTCAAAACTGAAGAAAAATAAAAACTTTACTGGGTCTTCCTGTCAACCTATGTTAAAACATTCTATTTTGGTCCTGGTTTGCCCATACATGTTTACTGTTTGTGTGCATATCTATTAGTGGATCAAAAAACCAAATATCTTTATTCATTTTCTAAATATCAACATGTAATGCATTACTCCAGAGCTTCTTACTTTTTGTTATTGGATAAATTATCATGTTGTTATTTCAAGCCAGAAGGTAATTGGGGCGCATTCCCCCTGGGGCATCTCCTGTGGGTTTTATCAGAGTTGAATAGGTTGATATAAGCAATCTAAATAAACTATATTCCTAATGTACCTGAATGTGCATTTGCTGTTCTACAGGTAAGAGGCAGTTTCAGATAGTATGCAGGATACTTTAATTGGTAAGATCTAAAATAATGGGTCAAATATATGTTATGAAATCTCCAGTACCAAGGCCTTTAGTTGTAGCCTATTGCATAGGTGAATTCATCCCAATCTGATTATTGCAGAGCCTAAGGATGGAACGACAATACTTCCTAGAATAAAAGACATTGAATTTCTGTCTTAAGGAAATTGAGAATGCTCTCAGTAGAGTGCATATTTTCATTTTTCTGGTGACAGCATGTCAGATCACCATGAAGTACCAAAATAGTAAATTTCTCAACAGTAAGCAAGGAAACATTTGACACATTCACTAGCTGGGGTTTATTTTCATATAATGAGGAAAATTATACTTTTTTAGGTTTATTTTAGTAGCTCTGCAATGTTGAAGTCACCTCTGATTGCTACTTATTTCCTTCGGTTTCACTAGTCTTAATAGCTTAAAAAATCCAAATACATGTAGGCCATGAGTTGAGTATTTATGTTGGGGGTGGGATGGGGAGGTCAGTTGCAGAATGAAGCCATGGCATATGGGGGGCAGTGAAAAGTGCCTGCACCCTGAGGTTGACTAGGATTGACTCTGCCTCTGGTACTTTCTCATGTGAGAGTTTTTGCCCAGGTGAGGTATAGGAGTGAGTGCGGAAGTTTTCTTCCACAGTTCAGCAAGTGACTGCTGTCTTTCCTCTCCTCCTGCACAAGCTTGGTGTCTCAGTACTGAGTCCAGGGTTTTGTGGTATTCTGCCCACTCTTAATGTTCTATATTAATTGGGTTTACCTTCATTAATAAAGGTGGATATTATATTACTGAACTCTTTAAGTTACATGGTAATTTTCTCATTATACCTCTGATGCCTATCCTTATGTCCTAATGAATACCATTCGCACCTATGTATTAGAAATGATGGTTGGAAGACAAATTTAATGTAAGCCTTTACAATGGTACTTTTCTTTTTTTGGAATAAAATCTCTTTTCTTATTTTAATTTTTATTTAATTTTTGTTAATGTACAGCTTTCTGTCTTATTTTCCCAGCCCTGCTCCCCAATTAGTGCTCCCCACCTCCCTCCGATTTCTTCCCCTCACCTTAATTATTGTCCATATGTCCTTTATACTTGTTCATGTGAGTCCATCCCCTTTTCCCCTGTGATTCTCTCCCCTCTCTCCTCTGGACCCTGTCAGCCTGTTCCGTATTCGAGTGTCATTGGTCATATTTTGCTTGCTTGTTTGTTTTGTTGCTTAGATTCCTGTTAAAGGTGATATCATATGGTATTTGTCTTTCACCGCCTGGCTTATTTCGCTCAGCATAATGCTTTCCAGTTCCATCCATGATGTTACAAAGGGTAGTAGTTCCTTCTTCCTTTCTGCAGCATAGAATTCCATTGTGTAAATGTACCATAGTTTTTTGATCCAGTCATTTACCGATGGGCATCTAGGTTGCTTTCAACTCTTGGCTATCGTGAATTGTGCTGCTATGAACATCAGGGTGCATAGGTTCTTTTGGATTGGTATTTCAGGGTTCTTAGGATATACTCCCAATAGTGTAATTGCTGGGTCAAAAGGCACGTTCATTTTTAGTTTTCTGAGAAAATTCCATACTGTTTTTTATAGTGGTTGTACCAGTCTGCAATCCCACCACCAGTGAACTAGGGTCCTCTTTTCCCCACAACCTCTCAAGCACTTGTTGTTTGTTTCTTTGTTTATGATAGCCATTCTGACTGGTGTTAAGTGGTATCTCAGTGTGGTTTTAATTTGCATGTCTCTGATAGCTAGTGATATCGAGCATCTTTTCATGTGTCTCTGTATCCTCTGTATGTCCTCCTTGGAGAAATGTCTGTTCAAGTCCTTTGCCCATTTTTTAGTTGGTTTGCTTGTCTTCTTTGAGTGGAGTCGAGTGAGTTCTTTGTGTATTTTGGAGACTAAGCCTTTGTCTGTGGTATCATTGGCAAATATGTTTTCCCAAGCCGTTGCTTCTCTTTTTACAATGGTACTTTTCATTGTCTTATTGACTCAGTGCAAATTTAAGCCCACTGCAATGTAGAAAAATGTGTCATGGTGATCTGTGTGTATTTTTGATGTTTTAATAAATTATACAACTCACAATCCTCTTTGTGTTCTAATCCAGACACAGAAGATTACACAGAGTAAAAACTAGAAATAAAGTAAAATTCATTAGATTTAATCCGATAGAGAAATGTTGCAGTGCAGAGTAGTTATCGCAAAATGAAAATAATACATATAGATAAAAACAAGATATCTAGTTTAAAGCTCTGGTTAACTATGTTTTTTAATGACATAATTATACCATTAGTGTCGTGGACCAATATTAGGTAATTTTAAAACGTGAATACATGTAGTGAGAAACTTC
>NW_028074924.1:0-784 GCF_014824575.4 Sturnira hondurensis | reverse complement strand
TTCCTAAGAACAGATAGAACAACACACCTTTCCAAGTACCCTCACCCAGTTTTCGCAATTATCATTTTGCATGTGTAATACATCTCATTTTTATAATACAATGAAGTCAAAAAGCCCATTGAAACTACTTGCCACCCATCTCTCAGACAATGCTATGCATCCACGTCAGAGTTCTCATTTTGTTTGAAATTCATCACGCATAGAACACGCTTATGTACCCACCACAGATGAAAACAGCATTGAGTTTTAGTCTTTGGTGATCACTTCTGCTCTGCCTTTTGCTCAGCCCTGAGGAGTCATTTGAGTGAATTCTTCCCTCAACCATGTGCAAGAAGTGATCTTACAGAGAAAATCCAGAGCACAATATCACTGTTCCTTAATCACACACTAACTACACCCACATGCTAAATGCACAGAAGTAGAAAAGTACAGAACTGGCATTGCTATAGGTGGTATTAAGTATTTAGAAGAAAATCATTTTCCTGTCACACATGTATATGACTTAAAGAAGTAGATCAGACACACTTGTTTATCTGTTTCTTCCTAAAATGCCATTAAAAGTAATAGATGAGAAGATACTCAACTAGCCATCAGAAAAGATGCGTATGAAAACCACTATGATATAGGAACAGACACACAAAGGAATAGCTAGAGTGCAAAGGTCAGAGAAGAGACACAGAATGTGGGGCAGGGGGGAACCTCATATGTTGTTGGTGGGAATGAGAAAGGGCAAAGCCACTCTGACAAATAGTCTGGCACCTCCTCAAAGGTTCAAACAGAAAGT
>NW_028074923.1:0-1140 GCF_014824575.4 Sturnira hondurensis | reverse complement strand
TTCCAGACACACAGCTAGCAGTGGGCAGAGTCACCACTGTGCCAAAGAGGGGCCGTGGGTTCACCCAGTAAGCAGCTGGTCCAGGAAGCAGTGGGCTCTGGAGAAGGTCGGGTGGGTGGACACGAAGTTCAGGATGTGGTGGGTGTAACCACTTAGGAAAGTTGGTACGAGGGACACCGTCACCTTCTCCAGTGTGTGACCCTGGAGCGCCAGCATCCTGCAGACTGCCCTCAGGTCAGGTGTTAACTCGGGTTCATGCTGAAGGGGACAAAGGAGGGACAGGCAGTCAGTGGCATCACTGTGAATCACCAGGAGGACTGAGCTCTGTCTCAGGCTCACCCAGAAACTCCCAGGGCCTCGGGAATATGAAAAGGGGAGGCACAGGAGAGCCCTTGTGGAACAGTTCTCCTAGGTTTCAAAAGTAAGATTTAGTTTGGTGAGTGTGTGTGTGTGTGTGTGTGTGTGTGTGTGTGTGTGTGTTTACATTTTACTTTCTAGGCATTTTTTAGCAGAATATCAGACCTCCTTGTAATGAGTCAGTATTAAGAGTGTTGTCCCCACCAGTCCTCAATAGAAATCTCTGTTATAGAGATGAGAACACAGAGGCTTTGAGATGTGAAGTGGCTTCTCAGTGTCATGCAGGTCAGAACTAAGAACGGTCCTGCATGACATTTCCTTGCCCACCACAGATTCATCCCCCTCTGCCTGCTTTTCTCTAAAGCCCTGTTCACAAGTCTGTCTCAGGCCTCAGTCAAGATGCCCCGGTGCATGGAGGGCTCAGGAGGGCTGTTTACAGGACCTTTGGGGGAACTGTTAGTGGAAAGATGATACCACACACACTCTATGTTCAACCTGCAGAATCCTCAGGACTTCTGTTCTCAGGACAACCATAGGTGTCCAGGGTGGCTTGGGACTGTCCCCTGGATAGGTAGAGGCAGGCATGAAGACCCAAGTTTAAACAAGGGTGCCATGGGAGGGTGTGTGGAAGGAAAAGCCAGGAATCTGACTCTGCTGCCCACCTACCTCCCCCCAGGACCCTTGCTTCTGTGTTGGGATGGTGGCCACACCAGATATCACCCTTTGGCCAACCCCTACTGAGTCCCTGGCTCATTCTGAAGAAGGCCTTGCTGGATGTCAGCT
>NW_028074922.1:0-576 GCF_014824575.4 Sturnira hondurensis | reverse complement strand
ATGAATTGGGCTTTTATTTTTTCTTCCAAAAGTGTGGTTCCAGAGCCTTATTATTATTTTTTAAATATTTTATTTATTTATCTTTTTAGAGGGGAAGGGAAGGAGAGAGGAAAGAAACATCAATGTATGGTTGCTTCTTGTGCATCCCCTGCAGGGAACTGGCCTGCAACCCAAGCATGTGCCCTGACTGGAAATCGAACCGCCATCACCTGGTTCGCAGGCCCGCGCTCAATCCACTGAGCTACACCAGCCAGGGCCAGAGCCTTATTGTTTAGCCACGTTTAAGAGCAAATTATTTCTCTGAGTCTCAGCATCTTCTTAAGGTAAATGGGTGTAAATATGATAGAAAAGATTAGCAAAGGTTTCTTTCTAACCATGAGATTCTTATGCTTCTTTGCCTCAAGTGAGTGATTCTGTTCTTCTAAATTTTTTAAATTATAATTTATATTAAATATTATTCTATATTACTTTTAAATGAAAAGTAAACACTAATATCCAGTTTCTTAATTTTATTTTTTTATTTTTTTATTTATTTATCTTGAGAGGGGAAGGAGAGAGGGAGAGAAACATCAATGT
>NW_028074921.1:0-704 GCF_014824575.4 Sturnira hondurensis | reverse complement strand
GGGTCTCTCTTTATGGCCCTTTTTTTGAGGTCTATTTTGTCTGATATGAGAATTGCTACCCTGGCTTTTTTTTCTTGTCCATTTGCTTGGAGAATTTGTTTCCAGCCTTTCACTTTTAGTCTGTGATGGCCTTTTGACCTGAGGTGGGTCTCTTGTAGGCAGCATATATGTGGGTCATGCTTTCTTATCCATTCAGCTATTCTATGTCTTTTAATTGGAGCATTTAATCCATTTACGTTTAAGGTTATTATTGAAAGGTACTTATTCATTGCCATTTATGTACCTGTGTTCCTCTCTGTCTCCCTCTTTCTTTCCTTTTCTTAAAGCAGCCCTTTTAGTAGTTAATTCTTGTAGAGCTGGTTTGGTGGAGGCATATTCTTTTAGACTTCATTTGACTTGGAAGCTCTGTATTTGGCCTTCAATCTTGATTGAGAGCCTTGCTGGGTAAAGTAGCCTTGGTTGTAGGCCTCTGGTTCTCATTACTTGGAATATTTCTTGCCATTCTCTTCTTGCTTGGAGTGTTTCCATTGAGAAGTCAGTAGCCAATCTTATTGAGGCTCCCTTGTATGTTACTTACTTTATCTCCCTTGATGCCTTTAAGATTCTCTCTTTGTCTTGGAATTTTGCCATTTTAATGATGGGTGTCTTGCAATAGGCCTCTTTGGGTTCCACCTGATTGGGACTCTCTGTGATTCCTGGATTTG
>NW_028074920.1:0-546 GCF_014824575.4 Sturnira hondurensis | reverse complement strand
GAGGACCATCATGTAATGTGCCCAGGACCCCAATAAACGCCGGTGGTCACTGCAAGGGCCCTGGCTTCTGCTCCCCTTGAGAGAAAAGCCATGCTGTCCCTTTTCCTCCACTGGACTCGATGGTGCGTGTGAACGTCTCATTTTATCTACAATGACGCACACACTGGGGGCCAGTGTCCACATCAGCACCCCACCCACACGCCAACCCGCTGCCAGCCTGCTCTCTGTCTAGAACATTTCTGACAACCCCATAGCACCCCGTCACAGGCACACTCGGTAGAGTGTTAAGCACGATTTGTTTACTCTCTATGATCACCAGGTTATCTCACCACCTTGGCTGCGGTCAGCATCGCCCAGGAGACCCATCCAACACACACACCCTGGAGCTCCTTCAGAATCACTCCTGGAGGGGGAATAGCTAGAGCAACGGAGGGGCCCTGTTTTAAGTGCTCCAGACCCAAATTGCCCCCAGGAAAGCCTGTCCCTGTTTATCGCCCCCCCCAACCCCATGAGTGGTGACCTTCCACTGCCCTCTTGACCTCCTTT
>NW_028074919.1:0-1964 GCF_014824575.4 Sturnira hondurensis | reverse complement strand
GTGAGGCTCCTTGTTGTGCTTTCAAACACTCAACAGACTGGAAAGCACTCAATACTGCCCCCTAGGAATTTGTCATCTAAGGCAGGGAGATTATGTCATAGCTCAGAAATAATAATAATCCCAAATCATGCAGGCAGAGTCCTTGTGGAAGATAATTTGCATGTTAAACCAGTAAAACTGGAGAGTTAGTGGAATCCAGGAAATGAGGATTTTGTGCCAAACTAAAGACTTCTAACTTAGTCTTGGCATGAAGGATGGCTGTGGAAAGGTATTATGCAGAGGAGACCTATGACCTGTTTTTAAATTTGGGCAGTGCTTTCTGGCTATAGCTGTAGGAAAACAGGCCTAGAGAGAGAAAGATAAGCAAGGCTTAGATTTGGTATTACAGGGCATGTAGGATTTGGACTTAGATTAAAGACTCTTGTAAAGGAAATGCATTGCATCTATGAGGTCTGTCTGGAAAAAGTCCAACCCTTGTTAATATAATGAGAAGAGTCTATGTGACATCCATGTAATCTGGCAGCCAAAGCCAGTGGACTGGAATGCACAGGCGTGAACAATGAGAATCTCACTGTACTAGTCTTTGGGGTTGGTAGATGTGGCTGAGTGAGGATGGGCACTGTGTGGCTATTGCATTCAAAATGACTCAGCAAACAACGAATCGGCATCAAATTTTGCATGAAGCTTGAGCATTCCTTGGCAGAAACTATTCAGATAATTCAGCAGGCCAAAGTTTTGGGCAACTGGGGATGGGCTGCTTCATCATGACAATGAAGCTATTCAGGCATCATGTCTTGTGCAGAATTTTTGGAAAAAACATCAACTCACCTAGGTGACTCAGTTCGCCTACAACCTAGATGTGGAGGCCTTGGAATTTTGGCTTTTCCCCAAACTAAAATCACCTTTGAAAGGGAAAAGATTTTAGACTGTCAACTAGATTCAGGAAGATGGGACATGGTAGATGATGGATATTGGGAGAACTGTAGGATGTCCAGAGGTATCTACCTTGAAAGAGACTGAAGCATCATTGTCCTATGTACACTGCCTCTCGTATCTTGTATGTTTTTCAATAAATGTATCTATTTTTCATATCACATCGCCGAATACATTACGGACAGACCTCTACAGATTGCTTTGGGTAATATGAACATTTTAATGTTGTTAATTCTTCCTATCCATGAACATGGTATGTGCTTCTACTCATTTATATCTTCTTCATTTTTTTCTTCAGAGTCTCATATTTTTCTGAGTACTGACTTTAAATCCTTGGTTAGATTTATTCCTAGGTGTTTTATTCCTACTGATGCACTGATGAATGAGATTGTTTTCTTAATTTCCCTTTCTGATAGTTCATTATTGTCATACAAAAAGGCAACTGATTTCTAGATATTAATTTTGTGTCTTGCTACTGCTGAATTAATTTGTGAGTGTTAGTAGTTTCATAGCAGAATCGTTAGGGTTCTCTATATACAGTACCTTGTCATCTGCAAATAATGCTGTACTTTTGCAGATGCCTTTCCAAGTTGGATGCCTTTATGTCTTCTTGTCTGATGGCTATGTCTAGGACTTGTAGTACTATGCTGAACAAGGAAGTTGAAAACAGACATCTCTATCTTGTTTCTGATCTTAAGGGGAACACTTGTAATTTCTGCCCATTGAGTATGATATTGGCTGTGTGTTTGTCACATAAGGCCTTTATTACCTTGAATTACAATCCCTCCTTTCCCACTTTGCTGACAGTTTTTTTCTTTTTTTTTTTTTCACAAATAGTTGCTGGATTTTAGAGTGAGTTGAATGCCATCATTCAGTTTCACAGAAGTCCATCCTGCTGTTCTCATTTTGTATTAATGATTATTGTTCTTCCCTCCCAGCAAAAAGCTGTAAAACATTTGGCTTCTTCTCAGACAGTAACTGAAACTGAAGGGCTTGGACACTGTTATTCCTGCAGAGTAAGTGACTCGGCA
>NW_028074918.1:0-1953 GCF_014824575.4 Sturnira hondurensis | reverse complement strand
AGCTTCCTGAACTCTCTGAGCTTCCTGGACTCGTATGTGTATTTTCTTCACCTGATTGGGAGTTTTCTGCGTTTACTTTTTCAAATAAGTTTTCAATTTTTTGCTCCTCCTCTTCTGCTTCCTGCATCCCTATAATTCACATGTTGCACATTTGGGGATTTTTCAGGGTCTTCATATACTGTCCTCATTATTTTTGAATTCTTGTTTCTTCATTTTGTTCCAAATCATTGATTTGAGTCCCAGCTTCTTTTTCTTCACTGTTGGTTCCCTGTACATTTTTTTTCATTTCACTTTTTACAGCCTTTACTTCTTCATTTATTTTGGGGCTGCACTCAGTCATTTCGGTGAGCATCTTGATTATTAGTGTTTTGACATCTGCATCTGATAGATGCTATCTCCTGGTCATCTAGTCCTATTTGTAGAGTTTCAATCAGTTCTTTAATTTATCCTATATTTCTTTTTTGAAAGTGTATTTTATTGATTATGCTATTACAACTTTCCCAAATTTTCCCCTTTATGACTCATCTGCCCTGTGCCCCACAGTCCTCCAACATACCCCTCCTTAATTCATGTCCATGAGCTACATACATAAGTTCTTTGATTTCTCTGATTCATATACCAACCTTAACCTCTCCGAGTCTATTTTATGCTTACCAGTTATGCTTCTTATTCTCTGTATCTTCCCCGCCCCCATTCACACTGAAATCCCTCCAGTCCATGTCAATCTCTCTGGTTCTGTTCCTGTTCTACTTGTTTACTTAGTTTTTGACTTTTTATGTTCAGTTTTTGATAGCTGTAAGAGTGCTTTCATTTTACTCTACATGATTTTGATCTGGTTTGGCCTATATTTATTTCTCTAGGCACAGCTGTTAAGACTGTAAGGAGCGGAATTTTAGGTATTCTTTTTTTAAAGATTTTATTTATTTATCTTTAGAGGGGAAGGAGAGAAGGAGAGAAATATCAATGTAAGGTTGCCTCTCGTGAGTCCCCTGCCAGGAACTGGCCTGCAACCCAGGCATGTGCCCTGACTGGGAAAATNACACCAGCCAGGGCTTAGGTATTCTTTAGAGTGGGGCAACCCACAGGTCTGCATTGCGGAGCTGCATGTGGGGGAGGGGATGAAAAGAAAACAATGGTACTCTCTTGGCTCTCTCTATGCCTCCAAGAGATTGGCAGTTTCTCTCAATGCTGGAACCCCCACAGATTTTTATATCAGTGGATCAGAGGGTTCATTTTGTCCACTCTGGAACCCTGTGTTGTGTAGTCTGTTTCTCTTCCCTGTTGTTTCTCCTGGTTTATCCATAGGCAAATATGGGATCACCTGGTTGGCCAGTGGTCACCTTGTCATGCATCTTCTCTACCTTTGCTGCCTGTCTCTGCTACTCCCACCAGTCTAGTTGATTACTGCTTCTTTAACTACTTGGTTGTGAGGCTTCTATTCAGTTTGATTTTCTTGTATTTCTGGTTGAATTTTGTTTTTAAATTGGTTGTTTCCTTTTTTTGAGGGGGTTATATGGTAGGTGAAGTATATGTACCTATGACTTCATCTTGGCCAGAATTCCTGTTTTTCTTTATATCAATGCATAAAGAAAGGGCTGAAAGTACCTAAGTCTCAATAGGTCATAATAAGGAACATCCTCCCACTTCTCCATAGCACCTCCAGTTTGGTGACAATATTAGGCCCAAACAAAAGGACCATGTTCCTGGATCCATGCCTCACATTGTGACATTTTGCTTATTACTCCTCCTATAGACACACTTGTATATTAGGGACTCACAGTCCCTGTTCAGCCTCGGTGCTTTGCGCGCACATATACAAATTGGACTTTGCTCACTGATTGATGTGGCCCTTTAGGAAATGTGTCCGCATAGTTGCACCTGGACTGGAGATGTAGACGGAACCACAGAAGGCCTGTGATTGGGAGTGAGAAGGAGAAGGATGACTGCAGTCAC
>NW_028074917.1:0-1101 GCF_014824575.4 Sturnira hondurensis | reverse complement strand
ACAAAAAAAGTTAAACACTAGGCAGAAATAAATAAATCAATAAACAATAAATGTTTCCCATGGGAAATATGACCAATAATATTGTAATATACTGTGTATAGTTGTAGATGGTACTAGAAATACTGGGGGAGCGCTTTGCAAATTATATAATTATGTAACCACTATGCAGAACATCTCATACTAATGTAAAATAATATTGAATGTCAACAGTTGTTTAAAAGTAAAATAAAATAAAATAAGCCTTGGCTGGTGAAGCTAAGTGGATTGAGCACAGGCCTGCGAGCCTGAGGATCGCGGTTCGATTCCCAGTAAGGGCACATACCTGGGTTGCAGGCTGATTCCCTGCAGGCGAGCCTCCAGCAGGGGACCCATGAAAGGCAACCATACATTGATGTTTCTCTCCCTCTCTCCTTACCCTCTAAAGATAAATAAATAAATAAAATCTTTTAAAAAATAAAATAAAATAAATAAAAATAAAAATAAAATAAAATAAGTAATTTTTAAATCTTAGTATAAAGATTCAAACACAGTATTAGCAAAATAACAATAAGTACATAGGGCATGCACAAAAATAAAAGGATATAAAATATGATGTCAGAAACAAAACATAGAGGGGGCAGTAAAATACAGCTCTTCTGTAATGTTTGGAAGATCACAAAAATGCACATGACTTACAGTAGATGTTATAGGTATAGGTCAATAAAGATGAACCCCATGGTAACAAAAAAACATAAATCTAAAAAACATAGCCCCCCAAAACAAAGAAAAAAAATCCTACACAAACAAAAAAAAATAAACCAAACCAGCAGTCCAAAAGGGATAAATCAATACAGGAAGAAAAAAACAAAAAACAACTACAAAAGTTACTAAAAAACAATGAACAAAATGGCAAAAGTACACCTATCACCTATTACTTTCAATGTAAATGCAATAAATTCTCTAATAAAACACATAGTGAGGAGACCCAAGGTGGCTGTAGAATAGGTGAAGATACACACACTTCTGCCTTGTGTGAAACAGGATTACAGCTAAATTTAAGAGCAATCAACTTTCAATGACCCAACAAAAAACACCTGAACAAGAGTGTTATATCCAAGGATT
>NW_028074916.1:0-515 GCF_014824575.4 Sturnira hondurensis | reverse complement strand
TTTAAAAACCGTAAGAGTCCCTGACAAGCACGACTGTTGTCCCCAAGAGCTGTGGCCCCTGCCCCTCCAGCCCTTGCCCCGCCCTCGCCCCCACTCCCCTGCAGGCCCCGCCCTCCGCTGCATTGGGAGGCCCCCCCTATCTGTCCAGAGGAGCTGAGCGATCCGCCCTCCTGCCTTTGGTGCCCTTGCCACAGCGTCTGGACGCGGCCGTGTGAGGCTCGGTTCCCGGCTGTACGTGGGCTGTCCTCAGACGCAGAGCTCCGCGCGGGAGGGCGGGTCCCGCAGCCCCTGGCACGCACGAGACACTTCAAAAAACCAGTCGGGGGAACCAATGTGCTAGTAAACCCGGCGCAGGGGCAGGACCCGGAGATCCCGAGGCTCCCCGGTGCCCACAATCGCAGGAGGCCGGTCGCGGGGTGGGGGGGGGGGGCGCTGGCCACGCCCACCGAGCCGCCTTCGCCCCAAATTTGAGTATTAACAGTTGTCCAATGAGGGTAAATGTGGCATTCCCACCA
>NW_028074915.1:0-511 GCF_014824575.4 Sturnira hondurensis | reverse complement strand
TTAGGAATATTTTGTGAGGGTATTTTAGGGTGGGATTAATAGTTAAGTTAGCGGATTTTGAGGAAAGCAGATTGTCCTTCCAAAGTGTAGATGGGCTTCATCTAATCAGTTGAAGACTTGAATGGAATAAAACACTGACCCTGGGTGGAAAGAAATTCTCCCGGAAGACTGCCTTTGGACTTGACCTGCAACATCGGCTCTTCCCGGGTCTCCAGCCTGAGGTGCGCTCTCTCTCTCTCTCACAGGCATGCACACACATGCACATGCACACACATGCACAAGCACACACACCTCAGTTCTGTTTCTCTGGAGCACACTGACTCAGACAGGAATGAAGTACTGCTTACAACATGAGTGAGCCTTAAAACATACAAAGAAGCAGCAGCCAGCGGCAAGAGGCCACATATTGTACGATTCCATTCATACGAAACGTCCAGAACAGGCAAATGCACAGAGACGGAAAGTAGAATAGCAGTTTCCAGAGGATGTGGGAGCAGAAAATGGGGAATGA
>NW_028074914.1:0-1012 GCF_014824575.4 Sturnira hondurensis | reverse complement strand
ACTTTGTGTGGTGTCTCCAGGACGCAGCCTCGTGGCTTCCTCCAAGGTTTCTGCGACCACAAGGACAGCTCAGCATCCTTTATCTGCGGCCCTCGGCTTTCCCGGAAATGCATTGTTTTTCACTCACTTCCAGGGGCCAGGCAACACCCCCCCCCCCCCGCCCCGTGACCCCTGCAAGGCCTCCAGAGGGCTTCCCGTAGGGCATCCCCTTCGCTGTACATTTCTTTGGAATGTCTTATTTTCCCACATTAGGATATCTCTCCATGTTCTCTCTTAGGGCTTATTCCCAGGAATCACTATGGGTCTAACTTGTGACCATCCTCACTCACAGTTTGTGGGCTGTTCTGTCCTTCTTTCCACCTTTTACAAGAGCCGCAGGGGAACTTCTTAGTTTTTAGAAATTCATGCTGTGTGTGGGGTTCCCTCTGACTTTTGTGTAGGATTCCCATCTGAAAAAACATCTATCAGTCTGATAATGGTCAGCAAGAGGAAGAAAATTTTTTCTTCTAGGAGACACATCCATTATTCCAGTCAAGGCAATATCATTAAAAACTCTTGAAAGGAACACTGAATGAAATGCCTGCCACCCATGTGGTCTGAAATAGTTAGCAAATGTCCAACAGGTGGAAGACTTCCACTCCCATCGGCAGGAGGACGCTCAGGTTAGGAGTCATACAGTGTAGGCGGGATGCTTGGGGGTCCTACTGTCAATCACTCTCTCTGCCTCTATAGAAACATACATGACTTACGCTTAATGGGATGCCTTCATTTGGAAACACCCTCCAGGACAGGTGAGCCAGTCACCTCTCTCAATAATTTATCCCTTATTCAATAATGCTGAGTTAGTACACTTTTACTTATGAAAATCTTTTCTATTGATTTTAAAACCAGTGCAGTAAAATGCCCAGGACAGGCAGAAAAACGGTTTTTTTTTTTTAAGATTTTATTTATCTATGTTCGGAGACAGGGGAAGGGAGGAAGAAGGGGATAAAAGCATCAGTGTGTGGTTGCC
>NW_028074913.1:0-595 GCF_014824575.4 Sturnira hondurensis | reverse complement strand
CCACTTCATAAAAGGGACCTAGGTGACATGTGGGCCTGGATTCTTTCATTTAGCACATTTTTGAGCTTCATCCATGTTGTAGCTCGTATAAGCACTTTCTTACATGCCAAACAATATTCCATTCTTTGCTACATCATTTTACTTGTTCATTGGTGGATGGGTACGTGGGTTGTTCCCACCTTTTGGCTGTTAAAAATGCTGCTGTATGAGCGTTTCTACATGACACATTTTCTCTTCGTTTGGAGAGACCCGGAGTGGAGTTGCTGGGTCACGTGGGCACGCCACATTTAGTGCCTTGAGGAACCGCCGTGCGCCTTCCCCGCGGCTGCACCACCGCGCATCACCACTGCAGGGTACGAGCGTGCCGTTTCCCCAGGTCCTCCCCAGCACTTGTTACTGTCTGCCTTTTCCGTTGCAGCTGTCCTGGTGGTGTGAAGTGGTCTTGATCGGCATTTCCCTGGTGACCGATGTAGTCTGGGTATGGGTATCTTTGTGTTTATCCTCTTTCAGGAGTTTGTTAGGTTTCTTGGATATGTAGATTATTGTTTTTCATCAAATTTGGGGAGTTTTCAGCCATTTAAAAAATTTTTTTCCT
>NW_028074912.1:0-506 GCF_014824575.4 Sturnira hondurensis | reverse complement strand
GCTGTGCATGTAGGATCACTGGCTGGCACGTAGTAGAAGTTCACTGGGTGGTAGCAGGTTTCCCTATCAGGGGTATAATCTGCATTCCTGAGCCCTTCCTTTAGATCTCGGGGTAGCTGTTCTTTGCTCTCCCCGGGGAAATGGAGATCAAAGGAATGCTTCTGCTGATCGTTCGTGGTGGAGAGTCATCTGGTGGCCTGTAATCTTCTCTGGATCGTTTCTCTGTGCAAGGGAGGACAAGTCCGTAACCAGCTGATGCAGAGCAAGGGATGCTCCCGACACTGTCCTGCCGTGGACTGAGTGGAAACCAAGTGTGCTGTGGTTTTGAGCTCTTCTACTAAAGGATGCGGATCAATAACTTATAATCAGTTTCTAGCACCAGAAGTTATGGCTTAACCTGGCTAATCTGTTTCCTGTACCTCAGATAACAGAGGGGGAAATATGGAGGGCAGGAAGGTCAAGAAAAGGTCTCATGGTTTAGGGTATTCCGTGTAAACTATATCTCT
>NW_028074911.1:0-582 GCF_014824575.4 Sturnira hondurensis | reverse complement strand
TGACCACAGGGTGTGGCCTCACAGGCCCGTCCAGCCTCATCTCCCCTCACACCGTGTCTTTACCAGATAGCATTTGTCTTCTGTCTGACCCATGGCCTAGCATACAGTGTAAGTGTCAGGGAACCTGGGTTCAAATTCTGCCTGGACTACACACTGGCTGGGTGAACAGACAGGTCACAGAGTCCCCCTAAGCCTGCATTTCCCCATCTGAACATTGGGGACAGTAGTGACCCATGGGGTCTGTGTTGAAAGCATTTACCACGAGGAAAGAGCTCTGTAGAGGAAAGGAAACAGCACAAAGGGAGAGGGAGAGCAAGAGGGAAGAAGCAAGACAGGCAGATGGAAATAAAGAAAACATGGCGGGGAGAATCACAGAGAGACATGGGGACTTGGGGGTCGGGGACAGAGCCCAGATCCAGAGAGAGACACGAGAGGTGGGTCTGGGGTGGTTGGGGAGGTCCTGAGGGAAAAAGAGGGACATAATGATTTCCTCCCCTGGTGGAGGTGGGGAGCACATCTGTAAATCTTCACTCCTGGGAAGCGAGCAAGGTGCTCATCTCAGAGCCCCCATTTACCTGAGAG
>NW_028074910.1:0-1467 GCF_014824575.4 Sturnira hondurensis | reverse complement strand
GTTCTTTCTCTCTCTCTCTTTCTTTCTTTTTTTTTTTTTTTTTTAAGATTTCATTAGTTTTTAGAGAGAGGGGAAGGGAGGGAGAAAGAGGGAGAGAAACATCAATGTGTTTCTGCCTCTTGTGTGCCCTCCACTGGGGACCTGGTCTGCAACCGAGGCATGTGCCCTAACTGGGAATCTAATTGGGAATCTAACTGGCAACCCTTTTGTTTTGAAGGCCAGTGCTAAATCAGCTGAGCCACACCAGACAGGGCATGTTCTTTCATTTGGGCCATAGTTTTTTGTCTCTGCACCTGTAACATTGTAAGGAGAGAAGCCTTAGGTATTCATCAGGGCAGACGACCCACTTGGCTGTGTTGTGGCGCTGTCCATGGGGGAGGGGTACGAGAGGGAACAGTGACGCTTGCTCGGCTCTCACCCTGCTCTCAGTCACCTTCCTCGCCACTCACAAGCAAATTGGGTCCTTCTGGTGCTGATTCCAAGGTGGGTGGGTCCTGTGAAACTGGGAGATTGAGATGGTATAGTAAATACTCTGCCATTTTGGACAAAGGAGAAGAGACAGGGGTCTGGGATTTCAAAGGAAAAGTAATTCATGGATAGACAATGTCAATGTAAAAACATCCAAACATAAGGGTTTATTTGAACCAAACCGATGACATGCTGGGAAACAAGATCTCGATGCTCCCTGGATGAGGGTGATTTTAGAAGGAAGACTTTGGTTAGTATTTGTTTACCCAGTAGAAGATACTTACTGTATACTTGCTAGGTAGCTGATTCGCATTGAGGTACAAAGCCACTGTGTCAAAGAATTTATGGTCTGGTGGGGAAACATTTGTGAATGAGTGTTTTTAACTCTGAATGAATAGTACAGTGTCTATGTACATGTTAATAGTATCAAGGATGGACATAAAATGTAGCAGCATAGGAGTGTTTCCTTTTTAATTTTTATATTATTTCGAATAAATACTTGCCCAAGTCAAATTTCAAAAAGTATACAAATATAAAAAATAAGCTCCTCGATCATGACTCTCCTTGTCTCTCATGATCTTTTGGTTTCCTTCCACTTCAATAGAGGTTTCACAGTTAGCAGTTTCTGGTATATATTTCCAGAATTATTCTTTATAAATATAAGTATATGCTTGTTTATAGTTTTGTACACATATAGCATGCTGGATCAGTTATACCCAGTATTTTTCACTTTATATCTTGGAGATAGAGCTGGATGAGATATAGAAGGTCCTTGTGTTTTTTAACCATTATGTATATATAATTCAGTGGGGTGGAGGTAACATTATTTATTTATCCAAGACATTCTTAATGGATTTCTGGGCTATTTCCAGACTTTTGTTGGCAATAGTGCTGCAAAAAATATCTTTTTTTTTAAGGAGATTCTTTTATTTTTAAATTTATTTATTTATCTTTTAGAGGGGAAGGGAAGGAGAGAAGGAGAGAAACATCAATGTATGG
>NW_028074909.1:0-1384 GCF_014824575.4 Sturnira hondurensis | reverse complement strand
AAAAACAGAGTCAAATCGCATAGACCACACAACCTCTATTGTTTACTATTTTGGCTCCTTACAAAAAAGTTTCCCAGTGTAAATCATGTAGCTGGGATGATTAATATTCCCTTCCAAAGCCACCTGTTTTTCTTACACTGGAATTGGGTCAATTCCTTCTTTCCTTACTTCAATGTCTGTTATAGTCTTTATCACTTTCTTCAAATGTGTACTCAATAACCACCCATTTACTCTAAGCCATGGGAGATGTTCCATTACTTTTCAAAATTGGGGTAAAAGGGTTTTTTTACTTCCACTTTGAAAGCTACAAACATATACATTTAAACCCTGCAATTTCTTTTTCCTTCCAGTCTCAAAACATGATGTGTATCTCTATTTTAAGAGTACTCACTTCACCTGTGCTCTTGACCTCATCCCATCCCACTTCCCCTTTGCCATCATCCCATGCCATACCCTCAATCTCTGTCTTCCTTATAGAGACACTACAGGTAGTGGTCAGAAATATAGACTTTTACTTTTGGCCAACTATTCTCTGGTTCTGCCTTTACTAATTAATTCTATAACCATTAAAAGTTTCCCTTAATATCTACTACCCTTACTTAGCATCTTTCTTCATAAAAATTGTTCATAGAGTTATTGTAAGCATTAAATAAAATAACACATGTAAACATTTAGTACAGTGTCTGGCATATAAAATGTTAAATGTAGTTTAGCTATTTCTGAAGTACCGCTAAATTTTTTTCTACCACCACTCCAATCTTTAAAAATATCCAATACTTGCCCTGGCTGGTGTAGCTCAGTGGATGGAGCGTGAGCCTGCGAACCACACGATCGCGGTTCGATTCCCAGTCAGGGCACATGCCTGGGTTGCGGGCCGGTTCCCAGCAGGGGACCCACAAGAGGCAACCATACATTGATATTTCTCTCCCTCTCTCCTTCCCTTCCCCTCTAAAGATAAATAAATAAATAAATCTTTAAAAAATAAAAATATCCAATACTTTATCAACCTAAAGAGTGAAATAAATCCCTTCAGTCCTATGCCACTTTCTGTTACCACTGCCTTTAATGTCCCTTTTTCATTCAAAGCCCCAACCAAGTAGACTTATTTTAATGCCTTACCATTTCACTTGTTAACACATTGCCATTTGATTTTCTTTTTTAAACTAATCTGAAAATGTTCTTGAAAAGATCAGTAATAATACCCCAATCCCCAAATTCATCCATAATTCCCAGTCTTTATATTATTTTATCTCTCTGCAGCATTCAGTCTTGTTAATCACATTCTCTTTGAAATTTTCCAAAACCTTACATCTTCTGATTGCTCAGCTGTACTGTCTCTCTTTCTTGAGCATGTCTTCATCTGTCTATGCTTTAGGCCTTATAT
>NW_028074908.1:0-3346 GCF_014824575.4 Sturnira hondurensis | reverse complement strand
TTGAGCACGGGCCTACAAAACAAAAGGTTGTAGGTTTGATTCCTAGTCAGGGAACATGCCTGGGTTGCAGGCTGGGTCCCCAGGCGGGGCTCAGGAGAAGCAACCACACATTGATGTTTCTCTCCCTCTCTTTTTCCTTTTCTTCTCCTCTCTTTGAACAATAAATAAGTAAAATCTAAAAAAAAAACATCAAAACAAAGGGGAGTGGAAATGGGAGGGAGGTGGGGCACACTGGGGGAGTTGGCTGGGATGGGAGTAAAAGAAAACTGTACTTGAACAATAATTAAAATAAATTTTTTAAAAATCAAGGTGCAAAAAAATAAAGAAATAAACCCTGGGATGGTTGAAATCATGTTTGACCAAAGAATGATATACCATTATGAGACAATATCAAATTATTTATTTGCCCAAAGTAATGATAAAAATATCAACCATAGATATAGGCCAGCAAATCTTCAGTTCTCACAATAAAGAATATGGGATTTTAAGTAATCAAATATCTGATTAACACAATATTACATATAACTATATTTTAAAATACAATCTTTGCTTTCTAGGCAGTTAGAGGAAAAATGCCTCTTAGTTTTAACAGACTAAAGATGAACCAAATTCTGTGTTAGCTTACTTTTGATATTTAGATTCATTTGCCTAATTATATTATTATTCAACCTAACTATATGATTTCCTCTTAAGATCTCTCTTTCTAAATCTTCAATTTGCAGACTCTGTGTAATGTAAACAATCTTTCTGCAATTTATATAGTCCCTTTAGTTAGAGTGAATTTTTAAAAATTCATTCAGAAATAACCAATTTTAGAACATAGTATTTTCTCTTTTTTTCTTTAAAAGGTGTTTTCATATTTTATACCTTTTAATACCAAACTATACAATTTATTTCCAACCTAATTAAAATTCTTAATTCCTAGGAACAATTAAAGGTAAGTAATTAGAATTCTTTAGATTGATATTTTTATGAAAGCATTTCATAACTTCTAGAAACAGGTTTTTTTAATCATCAAACACACCCATGTTTTCAAAAGACATACTTTAAATAAAGTATAAGATATATTCATTAACAGATACAAATCCAGCCCTGGCTGGTGTAGCTCAGTGGATTGAGCACAGGCTGTGAACCAGAGGGTCACCGGTTCAATTGCCAGTAAGGGCATATGCCTGGGTTGTGGGCCAAGTCCCCAGTGGGGGCCATGTGAGAGGCAACCACACATTGATGTTTCTGTTTCTCTTTCTCCCTCACTTCCCCTCTGTCTAAAACTAAAAATAAATAAAATCTTTAAAAAATAAAAAACAGACACAAATTCATTTTCTGCAATAAGAAGCTAAAGTAGGCTAACAGATAAATTACTATTTTAGTATACTGTTATTTCAAAATGTCTATATATTTAATAATTCTCACCATTTATCCTAGCAAAACTCCAAAATTCCAAGTCACCCAAAACTTTGGAAAATAATGTTTAGGTATATGTATAATTATTACTAAAAAGCTTTATTAAAAATCCTTCATTTTAGTTATATTTATTTATTAGTTCTTAAAGACTTCATGAATTTTTAAAAATATTTTATTTGTTAATTTTTAGGGAGAGGGGAAGGGAGGGAAGAAGAGAGGGAGGAAAGCACTGATGTGCAACAGATACATTGATGGGTTGCCTTTTGCACACTCCCATCTGGGGACCTGGCCAGCAACCTAGGCATGTGTCCTGACTGGGAATTGAACAAGCAACCTTTCAGTTCAAGTTCGCAGGCTGGCACTCAATCCACTGAGTGACACCAGCCAGGGCACAACTTTATGAAATTTTAAAGTCTTTTATTATCCAAGTCACTTTCTTGACAAGTTCTGCAACAGAGATAGCATGAACTCATTCCTGCAAAACCAGGCAAAACAAACATATATTTTATGTTTAAAAGATAGCAATTAAATTTAAACTAGCATTAATATCAAATATTTTCCCAGACCACATGCTCTGGGACAAAAATCGAGATAGTTCTTATATTTTTTTGCCAAACACATAAGCAGTATTATTAGTAACTGTAGAGAAGACATTTTTTATTTTTTAAATATTTTTTATTGATTATGCTATTACAGTTTTCCCAATTTTCCCCCTTTATGCCCCACTTCCCTCTACCCCCCAACCCTTCAGCATTCTCCCCCTCCTTAATCCACATCCATGGGCTGTACATATAAGTTCTTTGAGTCCTCTGTTTCCCATACCATTTTCTCTCTCTCCCTGTCTATGTTATGCCTACTAACCATGCTTCTTCCCTGTACATTTTCCCCCGCTATTCCTCCCTTCCCCCTCCCCACTGAAAACCCTTCATTTGATGTCCATTTCTCTAATTCTGTTCCTGTTCTAGTTGTTTGCTTAGTTTTTGTTTCCATTGTTTTTCTTTTCTTTTATGTTCATTTGTTGATAATTGTGAGTTTGTTGTCATTTTACTGTTTGTATTTTTTATCTTGCTTTTCTTAGATAAGTCTCTTTAACATTTCATATAATAATGGCTTGGTGATGATGAACTCCTTGAACTTGACCTTATCTGGGAAGTAATTTATCTGCCTTTTATTCTAAATGAAAGCTTTGCTGGATAGAGCAATCTTGGATGTAGGTCCTTCTCTTTCATGACTTCAAATGCTTCTCTCCAGCCCCTTCTTGCCTGCAGGTTTCTTTTGAGAAATCAGCTTATAGTCTTATGGGAACTCCTTTGTAGGTAACTCTTTCCTTTTCTCTTGCAGCTTTTAAGATTCTCTCCTTGTCTTTAATCTTGGGTAATGTAATGATGATGTGCCTTGGTGTGTTCCTCTATGGGTCCAACTTCCTTGGGACTCTCTGGACTTCCTGGAAGTCTATTTCCTCCACCAGATTGGGGAAGTTTTTCTTCATTATTTGTCCAAGTAAGTTTCCAATTTCTGGCTGTTGTTATTCTCTTTCTGGCACACCTATAATTCAGATATTGGAACGTTTCAGGTTGTCTCAGAAGTTTGTAAGAGTCTCTTCAGTTTTTTTAATTCTTGTTTCTTCATTCAGTTCCAGATGGATGTTTATTTCTTCCTTTTGTTCCAAATCGTTGCTTTGAGTTCTGGTTTCCTTCCTGTCACTGTTGGTTCCCTGAACATTCTGCTTTATTTCACTTCTGGTATCATTTTCATATTTCTTTTTTTTCACTTTTGCATTAATTTTTGACCAAGATCAATCATATCTGCGAGCACGTTGATTACCAGGGCTTTAAATTCTCCATCAGGTAGGTTGGCGATCTCCTCCTCACTTAGCTCTCTTTCTGAGGATTTACTCTGTTCTTTCATTTGGGCCATATTTCTTTGTTTTGGTGCAGCTGAT
>NW_028074907.1:0-5053 GCF_014824575.4 Sturnira hondurensis | reverse complement strand
TTCGCAGCAACAATAAAACGTTTCATGTCATGAATTACATTGCATGTTGGTCGCATTCAGTTTTCGTTCCCGATTTTTTTGTATTTATTTGAACATTACCCAATTACCCATATTGCGGGTAAATAAGTTTTATTTGTAAATTCATATTCGATGATTGGTGGTTGAAAAATGCATTTCTTTGGTATAACACATTGTGGCCCTGAAAAGGGCCGTTTTGGATTATTGTCCGCATTCGCAGGAGAAAATTATTTAGAGCTGGTGTACTTGGTGACAGCCTTGGTTCCCTCACTGACAGCATGCTTGGCCAACTCTCCAGGCAAAAGCAGGCGAACAGCCGTTTGGATCTCCCGACTGGTGATGGTCGAGCGCTTGTTGTAGTGAGCTAGACGAGACGCTTCGGCAGCAATTCGCTCGAAAATATCATTTACAAAGCTGTTCATTATGCTCATCGCCTTCGACGAAATTCCGGTGTCAGGATGGACCTGCTTGAGAACCTTGTAAATGTAGATGGCATAGCTCTCCTTCCTTTTGCGCTTCTTTTTCTTGTCGGTCTTGGTGATGTTCTTCTGAGCCTTGCCAGCCTTCTTGGCTGCCTTTCCACTAGTTTTCGGAGGCATTGTTCACGTTACTTATATTTTCACAAACACAATTCACTTATTGTAATGTGGGCCCGAACGCGTTCACGTTTATACTTTTTTTCGAGCAGTCAATTCAGGTCTAAGTCCCCCACCCCTAACTGAATGCGCAGGCAAACGGAAAAGTATAAATATTTCGCTGTCGGGGTTAGGCGAGCATTCGTGTTCCGNTTTGCGCTTCTTTTTCTTGTCGGTCTTGGTGATGTTCTTCTGAGCCTTGCCAGCCTTCTTGGCTGCCTTTCCACTAGTTTTCGGAGGCATTGTTCACGTTACTTATATTTTCACAAACACAATTCACTTATCGTAATGTGGGCCCGAACGCGTTCACGTTTATACTTTTTTTCGAGCAGTCAATTCAGGTCTAAGTCACCCACCCCTAACTGAATGCGCAGGCAAACGGAAAAGTATAAATATTTCGCTGTCGGGGTTAGGCGAGCATTCGTGTTCCGTGTGTAAAGTGAACTAAGTGAAATAAACGCAAAGCAAAATGTCTGGACGTGGAAAAGGTGGCAAAGTGAAGGGAAAGGCAAAGTCCCGCTCAAACCGTGCCGGTCTTCAATTCCCTGTGGGCCGTATTCACCGTTTGCTCCGGAAGGGAAACTACGCAGAGCGTGTTGGTGCAGGCGCTCCAGTTTACCTAGCTGCCGTAATGGAATATCTGGCCGCTGAGGTTCTCGAGTTGGCTGGCAATGCTGCTCGTGACAACAAGAAGACTAGAATTATTCCGCGTCATCTGCAACTGGCCATCCGCAACGACGAGGAGTTAAACAAGCTGCTCTCCGGCGTCACAATTGCACAAGGTGGCGTGTTGCCTAATATACAGGCTGTTCTGTTGCCCAAGAAGACCGAGAAGAAGGCCTAAACGTTTCAAAGGCTAAGCTAAAAACCTACATGTACATAAAATCGTCAATCAAACCGTCCTTTTCAGGACGACCAAATTATTACCAAAGAATTGAAAAATTTTTTAGCTTGGCAATTTGTTGTAATTAGTAAATCATAAAGAATTATTAACGTAAAGATGGTAATGTAGTAAGGGTTTTCTACTATATGCGGTATAAACTATAATTTGCTTCTTTAAACAATCGCACACCACGATGTGATGCTGTACATGCGGTGTCTGAAACCATTTGTACAGTCTGTACAAATCCATGTTAGAAATATACACATTCTATTTGAAAGAGTACGAACGACAGACATTTATTTTTAGTTTAACATATTTTTTGGGAGTCCCGACCAATAAAATTAAATACTTTTTGAAAATCTTCCTCCTTTTAAAAACTGAATGGTGGTCCTGAAAAGGACCGATTGCTTAATAGGGGTACACAGGATGTACACTTTTTAACCGCCAAATCCGTAGAGGGTGCGGCCTTGCCTCTTCAGAGCGTACACAACATCCATGGCTGTAACTGTCTTCCTCTTGGCGTGTTCCGTGTAGGTCACGGCATCACGAATTACGTTCTCCAAGAAAACCTTCAGAACGCCACGCGTTTCCTCGTATATGAGTCCAGATATGCGCTTCACACCGCCTCGACGGGCCAAACGGCGGATAGCAGGCTTCGTGATACCTTGGATGTTATCACGCAGCACTTTGCGATGACGCTTGGCGCCACCCTTTCCCAAGCCTTTGCCTCCTTTACCACGACCAGTCATTTTTCACTGTTCTATACTATTATACACGCACAGCACGAAAGTCACTAAAGAACTAATTTCAACGTTTCTGTGTGCCCCTATTTATAGGTAAAACGACAAAAACCCGAGAGAGTACGAACGATATGTTCGTTCGCTTTTCGCTCGTCAAATGAAATGGCCTCTGTTTTTCTCTCTCTCTCTCTCTCTCTTTCACCGTCCACGATTGCTATATAAGTAGGTAGCAAATGCTCTGATCGTTTATTGTGTTTTCAAACGTGAAGTAGTGAACGTGAACTTTAGTGAAACCCAAATCGGAGATGGCTCGTACCAAGCAAACTGCTCGCAAATCGACTGGTGGAAAGGCGCCACGCAAACAACTGGCTACTAAGGCCGCTCGCAAGAGTGCTCCAGCCACCGGAGGTGTGAAGAAGCCCCACCGCTATCGCCCTGGAACCGTGGCCTTGCGTGAAATTCGTCGCTACCAAAAGAGCACCGAGCTTCTAATCCGCAAGCTGCCTTTCCAGCGTCTGGTGCGTGAAATCGCTCAGGACTTTAAGACGGACTTGCGATTCCAGAGCTCGGCGGTTATGGCTCTGCAGGAAGCTAGCGAAGCCTACCTGGTTGGTCTCTTCGAAGATACCAACTTGTGTGCCATTCATGCCAAGCGTGTCACCATAATGCCCAAAGACATCCAGTTAGCGCGACGCATTCGCGGCGAGCGTGCTTAAGCTGACACGGCATTAACTTGCAGATAAAGCGCTAGCGTACTCTATAATCGGTCCTTTTCAGGACCACAAACCAGATTCAATGAGATAAAATTTTCTGTTGCCGACTATTTATAACTTAAAAAAAATAAGAACAAAATTCATATTCTATTATTTATGGCGCAAACGGTACTGGGTCTTAAATCATATGTAAAAATACTAATTCTGCCAGAGAAGGAATAAAAATAATCTTATTTTAATTGTCAGCTCAACATTTATTAAATTAAAGAAGAGGTTAATACAAAAATATATATTTTTATTTGTTCTTTGTGCGAACATCCTTTAAAGCAGTGAAAGTGTCGTGCGGGGCAAGGGACTCTGAACCTTAAACATCTAAAAAAAAAATCTGAATTCTGTGTAAGACAGTTTGAAATTAATGAAATTACATTGATGACGGCAATATTTATAAAATAACAGAAAATAATAAAATAAAACTAGCTATTTTATATTTTTTCCATGTGTTAACTGAAGAATGTGTTATTATTGAAGAGGTCGTACGGGACAATTGACACTGTCCCTTCAAACGTCTGTAAAAAATAAAACCTATGTAAAATTCAGCACGGAAATTGGCTAATTTTGTTGCGGAATGTAATATATATTACATAATAAAGGATAATACAAAAATTGTTTCTTTTTATTTTTTATTTGATTTATTTATTTGACTACATAGACGGTAATGCATATGTGGCGAGGAAATCGATTGATTTCAGAACAAATTATTTTAAAATATGCATGAAAACACATTAATAACAAGCAAACACATTAATAATTTAAGAAAATATTATTTATTATATTAATATTATGTTATTTAAGAAAGTATCTGTATTTTTAACGATCGAAAATTATTTCTGAATGCTGCTTTAAAGCAAATTTTTCTGTAGTTCAATGTGAACTTAAATCAAGTAATAAAGTATCTTAATTAATAATAGACGCTTCTTTCAGAAGCCCTTCTAGGGGATGAACGTTTCAATTTTAATAAACATTACGAATTAGTGAAATATTTGCAATGATTCTTATTTTATTAGATGTTTTTTTATAAATTGGTCCAGTTAAAAATTTGAATATAAAAATTCAATCAACATTTGAAAGTCTCAAAACCCATATTACATCCTTTTAAAAATGGAAAGTGACGAAAAAATTATTTAAAAGTGTAGAACTATTAAAACCTTATTTTTATTAATGATTTAAAATACTAAAAAATTAAAAAAAGTTTACACTTCAAGCAAACTTCGACATAGTAAATGACTGATGTCAGTAGCATTGTTAAAGTGCTCTCCTCCTCGATTCTCATCAGAGCAAAGGAGGTTGGTAGGCAGCGCGCGAGCCATTTTTAACAGAAAAAAAGTGTTCTCAGTGAAAAAAAGATGTCTGATTCTGCAGTTGCAACGTCCGCTTCCCCAGTGGCTGCCCCACCAGCGACAGTTGAGAAGAAAGTGGTCCAAAAAAAGGCATCTGGATCTGCTGGCACAAAGGCAAAGAAAGCCTCTGCGACGCCGTCACATCCGCCAACTCAGCAAATGGTGGACGCTTCCATTAAAAATTTAAAGGAACGTGGCGGTTCATCACTTCTGGCAATCAAAAAATATATCACTGCCACTTATAAATGCGACGCCCAAAAGTTAGCGCCATTCATCAAGAAGTACTTAAAATCGGCCGTGGTCAATGGAAAGCTTATCCAAACTAAGGGAAAGGGTGCATCTGGATCTTTCAAACTGTCGGCCTCTGCCAAGAAGGAAAAGGATCCGAAGGCAAAGTCGAAGGTTTTGTCTGCTGAGAAAAAAGTTCAAAGCAAGAAGGTAGCCTCTAAGAAGATTGGTGTCTCCTCCAAAAAAACTGCCGTTGGGGCTGCTGACAAAAAGCCCAAAGCTAAGAAGGCTGTGGCTACCAAAAAGACTGCCGAAAATAAGAAAACTGAGAAGGCAAAAGCCAAGGATGCCAAGAAAACTGGAATCATAAAGTCGAAGCCCGCCGCAACAAAGGCGAAAGTGACTGCAGCGAAGCCAAAGGCTGTAGTAGCGAAAGCGT
>NW_028074906.1:0-553 GCF_014824575.4 Sturnira hondurensis | reverse complement strand
GAATAAAGAAAAATGCAAGGTCAGGGAGAAAGCCAAGCAAAAGAAAAAAAACTGCTAAGGAGGCAAAACTAAAATTTGAGACAAACAAAGACTAGGAGAGGGTATCAGTAAAATCTGATATATGAAATGCAGCATTAGTAAAGCTCTAGAGGTAAAATTGAAAAAACAATGCAACAACAATTACCCTACCCACAACCAACTAGCAAAGATTGTTAAAGGCGGAGAGAGAATGTAGGTATTTTAAGAGCAGGGCTGTGTAATGAACCCTGACAAGAAAATTGGTTTTGTGTGTCTGGCTGGCAGAGAAATAGTAAGAGTGCAGAATAGAAACAAGTTGTAGTGAGAAGGAAAACAAAATTTGAAATGGAAATATTGCAAGGAAAGAGGAAGGTAAAATGGGCCAAGAGGAGGGAGAGGCAAAACATGTGAATTGAAATTCATTATAGTATAAAACCTAGTGACTTAATATGTACAGACTTGCTGGACAAAAAAGGAATGTTAAAAAAGCTATTTGGGAAAGATAATAGCACAAATCACGAAAAAGACTACAGCA
>NW_028074905.1:0-849 GCF_014824575.4 Sturnira hondurensis | reverse complement strand
ACATTTCACAGTGGTTAGAACACAGGGAAACTCAGTTGCGTGAAAGCAGTAAAATGCTCATCTGCTTTACATGTTGGCATTCACAAAGGTGTTTGTTCCAATCAGGTACTGCAAAGTACATGAATGTCTGTTCTTCCTGGTGATTTTCTTCTGGAAACAATGCGTTTCAGTGAAGCTTTCAATAGAAGGTCCCCTACTTTTAAAGTTCCATGGGCGTACATACCTGCTGACTCATTCCAGGAAGAAAACGTGATTTCAGTTGCCTTATCTCTCTTCTCCAACTGAGTTAGAACGCTACGATTTGGGAATACTTAAGCAGCAGTGCAAAACGCGATGTACAGGATCCAAAACATTACTCT
This sequence comes from Sturnira hondurensis, assembly GCF_014824575.4. NCBI lineage: Eukaryota > Metazoa > Chordata > Mammalia > Chiroptera > Phyllostomidae > Sturnira > Sturnira hondurensis. Next base: position 490 of record NW_028074905.1, on the reverse strand, counting down.
GTGTACCTTGTCTGAATCAGAACTATTATCCTGGTGTTAGAAACACTGTCAACATTGTTTTCCCAGAAACGGTTGTGTTGAATAGGTGTATTGCCACCTTGGTTTGCTGAAGTTCCAGTGTTTCCTTATGCTTGTCTCTAAGAAATATGAACTAGGTGACGAAGAATGGAGCATTCTCTTCACACTCGCTTCCATCATCACAAAAGTGTCTGCGACAAAGCATACGTACTTCCACATCTACATTTTGATATGCTTTCCTCTAGGAAAACTATACAAGTTTCCCCTATTCCTCAGAAGGCAGGCTATTGGATAGGATTCATATGTGCGGAAACCAGTGAATTGGTGAATGTTTTGGTATAGTATTTAAGAGGAAACGTGTACTCGCTCAAGAATACTTTCTCAGAACTGCCAGAGAAGTTGAAGGATTTCAAAGAACAATGCATTTCTGTATGTCTAAAAGGAGTTGCCTGCAGTACGGTTGGAATCATTT
>NW_028074904.1:0-2510 GCF_014824575.4 Sturnira hondurensis | reverse complement strand
CTAGGTCAGCCAAAGAAACTTATTTCACTCTTTAAAGTGTTCTGCTTTGACTTACATTTGAGAACTGGAGGAAGGTGTGGTGATCTAGGAGAATATGAGTTACCCCACTGTCCTGGCCGTATTCCTGCTGGACATCCATTACTTAGCTCATAAACACAGCATTGCCAGATGCTTGGATTATGATGAGACTTATATTTTCTGTATAGGACTCACTTATGATCCTTCCCCATGGCTTCCCCAAAAAGGGCTTTTGTAAACTTGTGGAAAGCTGAAGCAAGCCTAGACCCAGAGACTCTAGCTTCTTTTCTCTTTGGAGCCTTCATCTAACATGAGCTATTAATGTTTTTCTTTCATAGTTATGTTTGTCCATATGGCTCATTTAAAAAAAAATTAAACAACATATTGTTTAGAGATAAGACATCAGATTGTCTTTGAGTTTATCTTCAAAGAAAATTCAGGATAATGGTTACTTGGGGGTAAAGGAATGTGATTGGAGATGGTCCTAGAGGGGACTCCTAATACCTTGGCATTCTCTTCTTAACCTGGGTGCTAAGTACATAGAAATTCTTTTTCTTCATCAATATATGTTTCATATACTTTTAATTCTTTAATAAATGTATTCTACTTGTCATATATGCTTCTGTACATATAATATATTTCACTCATCCACACATACCCTCCAGCAAACTAGGAATATAAGAAATTTTCTGATAATGCTATCCAAGGAAAAATTTAAGTATTTATTTTCCATTAAAATGAATAAAGAAAGAAGCCTGCTATTATCACTTTGATCGATATTTTACTGGAAATCTTCACTATGAAGTCAGATAATAAAAATTAAAATAATAATTGGAGACTTCCAACCAAGATGGAGGTGTAGGTGGAAACATTGAGCCTCCTTGCACAACCAAATTTAAAGACAACAAAGATTTAGAAACAAAAATGCAACCAAACAGACAGAAAAGTAAACTGTACTGAAGTCTGACAACAACGAACCATTTATCCAGACTGGTAAGAGGGGCAGAGTTGGCGGCAGCTGAGAGGGGTCCAGGCAGGAGGAGGTGGTGATTGGCGACCCCGGCGGGTGCAGACCAAAACCCAGTGAGGCGTGCAAGGTGGCTGGCTGACCGCAGACACACATTTGCGCGCAGAGAAACCAGGAAGTTTTAAAAATGGACAGACTGTGCAACCCAGGGCTCCAGCGACGGGAAATAAAGCTTAAAAGCACCGATTGGAAACACTTTAGGGGGCTGAGGTGCCAGGAGAGGCTCCTAGCCCCACAGGAGAGATCATTGGGGAGACCCAAAGGGTCCTAGAATGTACACAAGCCCACCCACCCAAGAACCAACACCAGAAGGGCCCAGTTTGCTTGTGGGAAGCAGAAGAAGGGACCATAATCCAAAAGAGAGCAGGAAAAATGCCATAGCTCCCTCTCTGACTCTACCCCCAGTCACAACCCAGCAACTGGGCTGACCCACCCTGATGAACACCTAAACTTTTGCCCCTCATATGTAACACATGTGAACAGACCAAAACATTATGGCTCAAGCAGAAGAGCAGCTCAAAGCCCCAGAGCCAGTACTTCTAAGGAACCAAGAGATAGCCAACCTATCAGACGCACAGTTCAAAATACTGGTGATCAGGATGCTCACTGAACTGGTTGAATTTTAGTGACAAATTAGATGAAAAAATGAAGGCTACCGTAAGTGAAATGAAGCAAATTGCACAGGGAACCACCAGTGATGGAAACAAATCTGGGACTAAAATCAATGGAGTGGACCAGAAGGGAGAAAGAAATGACCAAACAGAAAAGAATGAAGACGCAAGAATTCAAAAAAATGAGGAGAGAGGACTTCCACCAAGATGGAGGCATAGGTGGAAACATTGTGCCTTCTCCCACAACCAAGTTTGAATACAACAAAGGTTTGGAGAAACAAAGACACAGCCAAAGGACATAAAATTGAATTATATGGAAGTCCGGCTACATCTAACCATTCAATGGGGATGGTAAGAGGGGCAGAGCCAGCAGCCAGCAGGGTCGGGCAGGACAGGTCCCCCAACCTAGGCGCGCAGGCAGCCCGGACCCAGTCAGGGTGCGGGGCAGACTGACCGCGGTCGCACATTCTCGCACAGTGAGACAGACCACGCAGGCCCCAGGGGGCGAGGGCTGACAGCGGTGGCACACTCGCGTGCAGTGGGACAAAATGTGTGGGCTCAGTGATGGCAGCAGCTGTGGCACCGGTGAGGGCTGCAGCGGCAGGCGGCAGGCGGGATGCCATAGTCCATCTTTGACCCTTCCCCCACATACAACGTCACAACCCAGCGACTGAATTGCCCTGCTCTGGTGAACACTTTAGGGCTCCGATCCTGCTACATAACAGGCACGAACAGCCCAAAAGATGGCGCAAGAAGAACTCAAAGTCCCAGAGCCCATAACTCTCAGCGACCGAGAAATTGCAAGCCTCTCAGAAGCACAATTCAAGACACTATTTATCAGGATGCTAACAGAA